>NC_090324.1:15574308-15874308 GCF_040869045.1 Eurosta solidaginis
GTCTCTCGTACGGCTAGCGACTGCGCTGTCTCTGCTGCGGCTTATGTCGGTGCGGTTGCTTAGCGCTGTTGCGGCCAGCGTCGTAGGTTTTCGTATGGCTGCTGTGGCCAACGTCGTATGCTTTCGTATGGCTGCTGTGGCGCGGTCACCGTCGGCGCAGGCGGGCGGACGTCACCTGTTCGCGGGTGCGCATCACTGTGGCAGGGCCGATGCTTACGAAGTCTCAAGCGGTCTTTGGTGGTATAACCGACACATTCACCACTTGAGGCCACGACTTACTCCTATGAAACGATCTCTCCAGATGGTACAACCGATACCTTTGAGATGCGCTCCACTGATAGCTCCGGTCTGCTGTGGCGCGGTCACCGTCGGCACAGGCGGACGGACGTCACCTGTTCACGGGTGCGCGTTACTGTGGTAGGGCCGTTGCTGACGAAGTCTCAAGCGTTGTTTGGTGGTATAACCGACACATTCACCACTTGAGGCCACGACTCACTCCTATGAAATGATCTCTCCGGATGGTATAACCGATACCTTCGAGGGACGCTCCACTGGTAGCTCCGGTCACGACCAGAGCTCCGTGCTAACTAACTGCTGTACTGCTGTGTCGGTCCTTTTATAGCTGTTGTGTTTGGTGTTGCTAGCTCATATGGTTGCGTTGCCACGCTTAACGTGTTGCTATTCAATGTTGCGAACGCTCGTTGTGTTGCTGAGACGTGTTAGTTTGTTGGGTTGCTAGGGCCTTTTGTGACTGGCTGTTGTGTTAGAGCTGTGTTGAATATGTTGTGGGGTCGTTTTGTGTGGGCCAAATTAATGGTGTTTTATTTGGTCCTCACAGTACAGTGTAGAACTTAAATTACAAATAGAGGTTAAAGTAACTTAAGTAAAACTAAAGGTGTTGAGTTCTATATATTTAAGCAAATTATTCAAATAAACTGTTATAAGAAAACTGAACTAAGTATACTCATTTGGAACTAAAAAGGAAATTAAAGGATTTTGTGTGCAGGTGTTAGCGTGGTCTACATACCAACCAGCGTGAGTATAAAATACCCAAAATAATTGGGGCTAGGATGCCAGTCTTTCATGGCTTTAACATGCCAATCTTTCAGCCGCTCAGCCCGGCATCCAATGAACCAACGGACATAGAGCCGCTTACCCCAGGCCATTTCCTCACGGGCAGACACCTACAGGCTCCGCCAGAACCGGATGCTAGTGAGAGCTCTGCATCAAGGATCAATCGGTGGCAGAAACTCAAAGCCCTCCATCACACTTTCTGGAAACGATGGAAGGTGGAATATCTATCCGAACTTCAAATCAAAAACGAGTGAAGTGGAAGAATCCCAAAAAAAAATATACAAGGGGGAGATCTTGATGTCCTCAAAGAGGACAACTTATCTCCCAACGAATGGAGGTTAGGTAGAGTCGCCAACGTACACCCTCGCGAAGTTAACCGAGTATGCGTAGTCGACCACATAACCGAGAAGCGTCAAGTCAGACGAACCTTGTTCAAACTGATCCTACTTCCAACGGAGGAGATGGATAGCGAAAAGACCAGGAGCTCCTCCTAACAATCCCTCCGTACCTCTACCCCCCTCCTTCCCAAACTCCAACTTCCTGTCGAGAACCCCCACCCCCTACAAAAACTTCCAATTAGGTACTCCCACCAAACTCATCGCGTCACCTTGAAAGCATATCCCATGCTACTCCGTCCGGGATTCGCCGTGGGAGGCTGCCAGTGAGGATTCCAACTAGCCTGGGCACTCGGTGCCAACCCCGGAATCGTCGGCCTCATCACGTGAACGGGCACCAGGCAATCTAAACCCCTACACCGTGTGAGGCTCCAACTGGAGATTCCAGCCCCCCTAAGCACAATGTGCTACAGCGGAATTCCCGGGCTGGCCACGTGTGCACACACTATCCTCAAAAAATTATGCTCTCGCGGCAACAGAGACGGAAGAAGTGCCTAACCGAAAGACGGAAGAGTACCGTCGAGAGATAGGGATATCAGCAAACCCAGCTCTCGTTCACCCAGAAAGAGGCCAACTGACAATCCTAAAGCAGATCCGTTATGTGCAACAGAACATAAAAACACTCTTCCCATTATATTTTAAATTTTCAAAAAAAAAAACAAACGTACATTCACTCGCTCACCCCGAGCGAGGACACCAGAAACCATACCACAATTCATTCGATCACCCCGAGCGAGGACACCAGAAACCATCCCAGAACTCACTCGCTCTCCCCGAGCGAGGACATCAGAACCCTAACGCCGGCCCACGGTCTGCCACAGAAGGCATATGCCCTAGGCTCAAGGTGCGGGGCCAACAAAATTCATAAAAATTCATCCCATTACTTAAAATCTTGAACTACCTATTAACAACCCAACACGCAAGTAAAGGAAACGTAAGTTTAAAAGAAAGAGGGTTTACAGAAACAGATATCAAGTTTCCAGAACGAAGATTTTTTGATTATTTTTACCTCTTCTTTCAGAAGTTGTGTAAACGCTTATTCTTGTACACTTACTTAAAGCTCTTTCCAAACCCAATTACAGAAAAGTCTGTTCGATCGGTAAATATTCCCGGACATATAGCTTTAAAGCCTTCTCGAAGCCATTACCCTTTTTTATTCAAATGTCACACTCCAAGATGATTAAAAACGTGCAACTGTAAAATTATTTTCTATCGTCGGGATAAAAATATACCTTAAATCTGATTAATCTTTAATAATCATTTCAATTCGTCTTTCGAAACGCTTTTTATTCATAATTGATATCATTGTAAAATTAAAACCTTAAATGTTGTACAGCCACTTTTTTAAATCATTAAAAGTATTCATATTTGCAATTTTGTTAAATTGTATGATAACTCATTATTTAGTCAATTTTCAGTTTTTTTTTTTGGCGCCAAAACTAAGGTCCCTTTAAGAATGACATATTTCGTATGAAAGCAGTCAGGATTTTAATAGCACAGCTAAAGTATTTGCTAACATCTGCCTTCAAAGCTTACGTTTAGCACAGCAAATTGACTCTAAACTACTTTTCAAAACATTTACAGAAATGCCCGTTGGGAATGTTTCGAATATAGCCAATATTTTTTTTTTTTGTAAAACGCATCATAATTAGTAATCAGTAAATTGGCGGCCACCGTGGTGTGATGGTAGCGTGCTCCGCCTACTAAACCGTACGCCCTGGGTTCACACCCTGTGCAAAGCAACATCAAAATTTTAGAAATAAGGTTTTTCAATTAGAAGAAAATGTTTCTAAGCGGGGTCGCCCCTCGGCATTGTTTGGCAAGTGCTCCGAATGTATTTCTGCCATGAAAAGCTCTCAGTGAAAACTCATCTGCCTTGCAGTTGCCGTTCGGAGTCGGCATAAAACATGTAGGTCCCGTCTGGCCAATTTGTAGGGAAAATCAAGAGGAACACGACGCAAATTGGAAGAGAA
Organism: Eurosta solidaginis; assembly: GCF_040869045.1. Taxonomy (NCBI): domain Eukaryota; kingdom Metazoa; phylum Arthropoda; class Insecta; order Diptera; family Tephritidae; genus Eurosta; species Eurosta solidaginis. The sequence continues at coordinate 15,577,751 of NC_090324.1, forward strand.
GTTCGGCCTAAAATCTCTTCAGAGGTTATCCCATTTTTAAATTACGTTGCACATTCTTCGGGGCTTGAAATATGAAGAGCTTCCTCTTCATAACCTTCAAAGTAACTAGCTTCTTCAGGTCGTTTATATCATGGTACAAAAGAAGTAAATTTTTTTGGAAATTTGCTCATTTCAGGAAACCCTGCCAATGCGAAAGAAGAACAATAATATGTTGTGCACTCCCTCACAACCCACTGCTGTCGGGTGCATACCAAACGTAATCCCGATACACCTTCTAACACCAAGGGTAACGAAACAACAAAATAGCATTACAACTCTTATAGGGATCGTTATATACACGCTGGGTAGGGCCAAAAACATTGACTAGCACTACTATCATTACACCAACTACATAAAGATATACCCATCTTAAGTGCATAGGGTACATTGACTCCAACACGTACCACCAACGGAAAAAGGTAGGCAGGAGGCACACGTATTCTCATGGGTACGAGTATAGAAACCAAATGGACCCCTTTCTTCAGTAAGAATTCATATTTGGACGAAAGTCCGTATCTGTACCTCAAAACAAATGTTACACTGTCACGATACACGTGCTAAAACTAAACTTCAAATACCCACCGTCTGCCTAGATGGCGTTCGAATATCCTAATGACATGAACTATATATAGCCCATCCGAAAAAGCAAACATTGTTGTTCAAATGGTGTCAGCGTTTTTTTATTATTTGTGTTAATAATCTAATGTGTCGTTACTACAGACACCTGACAGTATGGAGATTCTGTCACGGAACATGCTCAAGAATCACCAAGTACAAAATGATTACATGGTTCCAATATAACAGTGCTATTATTCCCTTCACAATCCATATGTACATTTTTTTAACATTTGCAATCATTCAAATTTATAAGTCAACTAAATGTAAACAAGCTGGGTACTGCCCTCGTAGCGTTTTTGTGTGCTTTCGCACATGTGGAAATAGCTTGTCCTATTGATGAGATGCGCGATAGTGCGCTATCACCTAGTTAATTAATTTGAAGTTTAGCATCAAGTCCCTAGCTTTAGGCGAACACGGATTGTCAAATTTTAACCACGACGGGGATAATTGGCGGACTACGGGAGCATCGGCAACCAAGCCTGTTCGCTCTGAACACCATCCTGCGCGCTGCCAAGCCGTCGGAATTGCCGTCGTTAAGTTAAGCTTTTCGTTATAATTAGTTATAAGTTTTTTTTTATTATTTTTCCTCTTCCTCATGGTCGGTGATCCTTGCATAACTGTCAGGTTGCGTACCGCAAGGGGCGGCATGTTTAGGCCCAATGCCTAACTTTCTTTGTTTGACGGCGCCCCTCACTAACGTTTTAATGACGTTTCCAGCCACCTACACTCTCACGCCCGCATTTGTGTGTATGCAGGCACATGCATATGTATGTGTATGTGTGCTGTTTGTTAACGTATATGTGGGGGTGATTGTGTGCGTGGCTTTCCCCTTCGTACAAAAGGAGGACTTTTTCGCGGCCTGGCGGTTGTCATCAACCGGACGACCGTTCTCTTTTATGATCAACCATCGACCGATACGCATCGTCCAGGATCATCGCCTTCATTCGATATACAGGTAAACTTATCGCACTCATTGTTAGCACTGTACCTTTATCACCAATTTCTCAAATTTCAATATAGTCTTATAACGAGGAAAATGTCTCCTGTGTTCTTTCTATTTATTTCTGAGTGATCTATCACACACGAGATCAACCCTTGTGCGCCTACCCCTGCCGGTTTACGACGCACTCAGGCCGAACAATAGTATTATTTATCACTAAATTTATTTCGCTATTTTTATTCATCACAATTACTTTTGTTTTCTGTTCATTCGACTTGAGCCTATTCATTATATTATAATAAACGTTGAAGTAAATGAAGAGGAACGCTGATGAGTAGCGTTAAATTATCATTCTTCGTTTATTAAAGAAATCCATTTTTATTTATACAAAAGTTCTTAACCTACACATACATAATTACATTAATGCTTACATACTAAAAAGTACATGATTTCATAATAAATAATTGTTTGTCAGCACTTTATTATGGTGACCTACATATTGTCAATATGATCCGCACATAAGCTGTTTGGTATGACGAATCGATATATTGGGCGGTTTAGCAAATGCGAATGAACTCATAGTGGTTATCTGGGTAAGTCAAATATGAACGTTTGTGTGTATGTATATTTGTAACGTTAAACGCATTCGAAGTGAAGTGAATTCCACGCGACACTACACCACCGTCCTTCAAAGAGTAAACGTATATAAGTTTTCCGTGTTGTTTCATTTTACGTTTAATGACCCAGTCAACTTGCTAGGTGTTACCAAATTTTACATTCTTTTTGTTTGTCTTTCACATTCAATTGTAATTTATGTCATACTGGTTGCTATAAGTAATGAATTGTTTGCTTGTGTGTTCTTTGCTTTTATTTGTTTACATTTGTTTTACATACAGTGTATATTATGCTGATTCTCGTTTTTTTTCATAATATGCCAACTCTGGTTTTTTTCTTCATTCTTACATTTGTATATATCAAGTGTTTTTTTGCATGTGTACAAATTGAGTTAACATTTCTTTATTGATTTTTTTTTTTTTTTTTTTGGTGTGTATAACCCCAACCTATCAATCCGGCATGTGAACACACCATAAGTGGAGAAGTATCGAACTAACTATCAGCACTACGAACAATAAAGAAAAAGTATCGAAAAATAACCACTGCCAGCACTGAGAATTTTGTGAGCTATTAAATGAACTTGTACCGAATTTTGAATTTTATATATTGCGTTAATAAATTAAATGGTTAACAAATAAAGAGTCAACCAAACAAATATTAAGAACCCCAGATTTTCACTGCATCGAGACTGCACATATTTATGGTGGCCCATGAGGGGATTTTCTTAATACAAACGTTTCTCATATCGTATTGAACACGAGGCGTGTTAACAACAAAAAATTCTGCAAGTCACTTCATTATAGCTTGTTTAACACTTACTCATCACGAAGCACCACAACTATAACATTAAGATCGGCATCCAGCACAAATCCTTGGCAATTTATCTATTCGGTGAAAACAGGCAATTGGACGAGATCGCATGTTGAAGATAAGATAAGGGTAAGTGTGTGCATTTGAGTGTTATTAAGCATTAGTCAGAATCAAACAATTAACTTACAAAAAACCATTAACATGAGTGAGTCAGGGGAACCTGCAGCTTTGATCAAACAGCAACAAAATCGTTTAACCGCACTGTCCAAAACATTGATAAATTTCAAAAAGGACGCGGTTGGGCGTAAGAATGCAGTATAATTCCAACAGCGTTTGAAACGAGTTGACGAGTTGAACCGGGAGTTTTATGCAACTCATAGTGACATCGTTCGTTCTGATATTGACCCCGACGATGATTATTTAAAAGACAATATAGCATCTCAGTTTGAAGAAGCTCACTTAGATGTAGTTTGCGCACTTACACAACAACGCGATGAGCTGCATCCACCTAAACCGGAGCTGGCGGAACCAAATCACAGCAACAATGAATCCGTGATTCACGCCCATTGCATATCAGCTATTCTCTTCCCCCGGTTACCCGTTCCAAAATTTTCTGGAAAGATTGCGGAGTGACCTAGTTTTCACGATTCGTTCAACCGATTAATCCATGATAATTCTGAGTTGAATGACATTCAAAAATTCCATTACTTAAAACTGGCACTTCCAGTTGACCACAATACCGCTATACATCAAATGCTGCTTACAGAATTTTATTACCAAATAGCATGGGAATTTCTACTCAAACGGTATAACAATCCGCGTATTCTTTTCTCTCATCACATGATTACGCTTTATAATTTACCCGTACTAGCACGAGAAACTTCTGATGCGCCAAAGGCAATGCTTAATGCTGCAAATGCTTGTATTATTGAATTCAAGCGTCTGAAACTTCCAATTACACAGTGCGATCATTGGATCGCCCATTATTTAACTACAAAGCTGCCCAGCGAAACTCATCGGGCATGGGAACGGCATTTGGGGTGCAAGACTGACATACCAACATTTTCGGAACTCCAAGAGTTTTTGACAACTCGTTTGTTCACCGTCGATGCTATCGAAAACCATAACATGGCATTTGATAATTCCTCTTCACGCAATATCTCTAGAGGTGCCAAGACTTCAACAAATTCCAGTTCTCATTACCCGAAGTATGCGGTACCGGCTCAAAGGGTCAAAAGCTTACATGCATCGACTAAAGTTGACCTAAACAGATAACAGGCGTGTATCCTACGTAGTCAGGAACATATCTTACGACGTTGTCCCACATTTCTTTCAAAGGATTGCTTCGAACGAAAAGAAATAGTCGATAAGGCCAAGCTTTGTCTAAATTGTTTAGGTACATCTCACATACTTTCACGTTGTACAAGCAGTAAAAACTGTCTCCAATGTGGCCAACGGCATCATACGTTGCTACATTTTCCGTTAGCATCAAAGTCATTCAACACACACACACCAAAACAACTAATATCAAACCATTCAACAGCAATAGCACAAGGTCCCCAAACCTTCCAAGGGCTAACACACTGTCTCCATCAGCAGATGTCTTTGACCCCAAGGTGGTCACGAATGCTCATGCAAAAGTTGCCATACACTCCACCCAATTTGATCAGGTGCTCGTTGACAGGTCAGCGACGCCAGTACTTCTAGCTACCGCTTTAGCATCGCTACGCAATGAGGCCAACGATCAATCCACATTAGTGTACGCGCTCATTTATCAAGGGTCGGAAGGGACTCTCATCTCGGAAAATGCCGTTCAGCGATTAAGGCTCCAACATAGTCCTACCTCAGCAGACATATGTGGAGTAGGTCCCAATACATCCAGTCATTCAAAGGAAAGGGTCAGTTGCATACTTCAATCCTGCCACGACGAGCACTTCGCCGCTCCTATATTGAATGCGTATGTCCTAAAACAACTCACAACGCAGCTGCCAAGTCAGCCAATCGTACCGCCGTCGTTGACTCATTTACAGGGGCTCCCATTAGCCGACCCTATGTACTATCAGCCGAAAAAGATTGATCTGATTATTGGAGCTGATATGATTGCACAAATTTTGCTACCGGAGACTCGGATCGGTGATATGGATCAACCGATAGCACAGCATACGCACTTAGGCTGGATCCTTTCAGGTCGCATCGCATCCACCATATCGCCTAGGGTCACAGTCCGCTGTCAACATAGCAACATCGAGCTTGAATCACTCATACAAACCTTTTATGAAAGTGAGCAGGTACCAGCGGAACGCATATTATCGGAGCAAGACAGATGGTGTGAATAATTCTTTCGTACCACCCATACTAGGCAAGCTGACCGTAAATATCTGATCCGACTGCCATTAAAGTCGTTATATGACCCAAATATTACGTTGGGAAAATCCAAGCAGATCGCGCTGAATAGGTTTTATAAACTCGAGCGAATACTTCAACAAGATCTTGATTTGCGCGATAAGTACACGGACGGAATAGAGGATTATTTCCGTCTCAAACAAATTACTCTAGCAACCACAAGCGAGGATCAACATTGTAAAATGAATGCGGCCAATAAGCCCACCGTAACATCATATGTTCTGCCCCATCATGCAGTGGTGAAGAACGAAAGCCTTACGACTAATGTTCGAATCGTTTACGATACTTCGGCAAAAACCTCCAATGACCGTTCACTTAATGACCTTTTATGCATTGGGCCGTCGTTACAAAAAGATCTGCCTTCAGTCATTTTGAAGTGGCGCCTATACACTTACGTCTTTATTGCAGATGTGAAAAAAATGTATCGCTGTATAAACGTACACAAGGATGACAATCAGTATCAACGCATCCTGTAGCGCAATACAGAAGGAAATATTCAAGAATATTGCCTTACCACTGTAGCTTTTGGGACTGCTTCCGCACCATATACAGCGATTCGGGTTATCCATCAGTTAGCACACGATGAAAGGAGTAATTTTCCGCTCGCCGAAAAGGTTTTACTGCATGACATCTATGTGGACGATATCCTTAGTGGAAGTGACTCCATGAAGGAAGCAACTCACATACGTGACCAACTTATATCCGCGCTCAGGCCAGCTGGAATGGAACTCCGGAAATGGTCAAGCAATACACAGAGCTCTTGGGGTCCATCCCACGTGAGCACCAATCTTATAAGCCTGTGCTTCAACTCAACGAGAACGAAACCGTTAAAACTCTTGGCCTTCATTGGCATCCTGCTATGGATTCATTTACATTTTCAATCAACTTTTCCATTGACGTTACAGCAATGAAACGGTCTGTTTTGTCCACCATCGCCCGTTTTGTCCACAATCGCCCGATTATTCGACCCTCTCGAATTTCTAACTCCAGTCACGGTTGCTGCGAAAATCATCTTAAAAGAAATTTGGACTACAAGAGTTAAACGCCAAGAAGGTAATATGTCATCTTTAGAGTGGGACGAAGAGCTACCTTCGTCACTTAAAACGAAATGGCTGAAGTTTTTTGCAGAATTACCACTAGTTAAGTCGATCACAATACCACGATGGGTGAAATATTTCCGGCAACATGTAAGATCAGTGGAGCTACATGCCTTCAGCGATGGTTCTTCAGTCGCCTATGCAGCCGCCGTCTATGCTCGAATTGAGTACAATCATAACGAAACCCACACGCATCTTCTCGCGGCCAAGAGTAAAGTCACTCCTACGAGTCCGATTACCATACCACGGGTGGAACTATGTGAAGCAGTCTTGGCCACAAACCTAGCGAGTTGGGCACAGAAGACGGTAAGCTCTGTCTGCGGAATTGTGCCAATCTACTATTGGCCGGAAGCTACGGTCGTTCTCTATTGGATCAGAGGCGACATTAACCGGTGGAAACCTTACATCGCAAATCGTATCGGCAAAGTTCTAGCTGTGAGTGCACCAAGTCAATGGAATCACGTGAGTACATTTGATAACCCAGCAGATTGTGCGACCCGGGGATTAACCCCACTGCAACTCCAGGCATTTAATCTTTGGTGGAATGGCCCGCCATGGCTCCGACAAAGCAATTCCACGTGGCCTAACCCCACGATGAGCGAACTCCATATTGATGCCATAACCACGAAGGAGAAACCCGTCAACGCTTCCCAAGGCAGTCGGTTCTATGCACCGGAGCGACTAGGGATTTTTCTCGACCAAGGACTGTAATTTTTAGTGTGACCCCATTTAATTTGTTGCGTCTCTCCCACAAATTGTCATCCTCCCAGCAGCTCCTTGCAGCAGGACTGCTCCATATCCTCCTACTCAGGGAAGGCATCGAATCCAATCCGGGTCCGTCTCCTGACCCCGGTCCTGAGAAATGGTTTTGCTGCATCTGCCGGAAAAGAATCTTTTTATCTGTTCAGTGTGTCTCGTGCAAGGGATGGTTGCATCGGACAGGTTGTTCTGGGCTTGATCCCAAAATTCGACGTCCACGTAACTTTTATATATCTTTTGTGGCTCCTTGCTGTTCACGCCCAAGGGCGTCCCGTAGTCTACGCCTAAGCGCCCCCCCCCCCCCCCCCCCACACTACCTTCCAGCAGCCACGCTGCTCAGCAAGCCACAACAAGTACCCTGCTCGCGCCCCACGGCGCCAACAACTAAAACAGCTGCTACCACTCATAACTAATACCCTCGTAGTAGAGTCGGTAGCAATGCTGAGCATCAGCCCCTGCCCCCGTCTTCTCCCCCCTCTTTTCCGGCAGCAATCGTGCAGGTCAGGGAAACAGACTCTTAGTCCCTACCTACTTTTGCACCGTTTGCCAGCACAGAATATATAGGTTTGCAACATCCGCCCAATGTAGGTCCTGCCTTGGGTGGTGCCACTTTCCTAGATGTACTGGTCTCCGCGATTGATGAACCAGCACCACCCAGGGGATTAAGGAGTCATCTCCGTAAGCATTTTGAGGAAATACGGCACCTGAGAACCCAGCCATATGAAGCGAAAAAACACAAGCAGGGCCTTGGTGAACTCCATAAACAGGTGTCGGACCTTTATGCCGGGAATTTCCCGGGGAATCCAGTACTTAAAGAAAAGTATCCAAAACTCGCAGAAGAGGAACGCATACTCCCCAGGGAAACGCGTGTCACTCTTGCTCAACTTCGTTCTGGATACTGTAACGGGTTAAACTCTTACTTATCCAGAATCAACCCCGACATACAAAATTTATGCCCCGCTTGCAATGTGTCCCCAGATGACACCAACCATCTCTTTAATTGTAATGTGGAGCCAAAGCCTCTAACACCCCTTTCCTTATGGTCCACCCCTGTTGAAACAGCAAGTTTCCTTGGACTCCCGTTTGAGGATATTGATGACAATTTGTGATCGGTCGCGGCTGTTAGATGGCGCGTAGTATTGCTACAACAACAACAGAAATCCGTCAAGGTAAATGTGAATTCGACAGTATCGCAACAATCATTGATACAACGTTTCTCATCATTTTCGAGACTCATACGTATTAACGCATGTATATTGAGAGCAACTCACAACATGCGCCCAGAAAATATTCAAAATCGCAGAACTGGATCACTTACTGCAATGGAACTTCAACAGAGCTTATTTAGGATTGTACGGTGTGTGCAACATGAAGCGTTTGGACCGGATATTCTTCGAATTCAGGCTGGCCATGCTCTACCAACGAGTAGCAAACTAGTCAGTTTAACCCCATTTGTCGACGATAAGATGGTTCTGAGAATACGTGGTCGTCTCAAACACGCAGCATTACCGTATGGTCAACGGCATCCTCTCATTTTTCCAAGCAATCATCATTTTACAACCTTGGTAATTAATAATACGTTGCATGATGGTGTACAATTAACTCTTGCCAATATCCGACATAAATTTTTGATCCGTAACGCTCGTAAAACGGTTCGAAGTCAGTTACGGCGTTGCATACGATGCTTCCGTAATAAGCCTCAACCAGCCACGCAATTAATGGGAGATTTGCCGACACAACGAGTCAATCCGCCACAACGTGCCTTTCTAGCAACAGGAGTAGACTACACAGGAGCCATAGAGCTAAAAGCATCAAGGTATCGGGATACTACAGTTTATAAAGGATACATCGCGCTGTTCATACATATGTCATTTCCTGTGGGCACTTCAGCGTTTTATAGGTCGTCGTGGCCTTTGCCGCGACTTGTATAGCGACTGTGGTACGAATTTTGTCGGATCATATACCCTATTGAAGACGAATTCTAGACAATTTATTGAGAATGTTGAGCGTGACATTGTTCCCAAGCTAGCAGCCCAAAATATTCAATGGCATTTTTATCCACCTCGTTCACCCAATTTCGGAGGACTCTGGGAGGCGAATGTAAAGTCCGTCAAACATCATTTGAAGCGCATAATAGGCTCAGCAAAACTTACATACGAACAGCTATCAACGGTATTAGTACGCGTCGAAGCGTGCCTAAATTCACGGCCCCTGTGCCCACTCACGTCGGATCCGGATGATTTATTTGTTTTAACGCCCGGACATTTTTTGATCGGCGACGCTCTACTGTCAGTCCCTGAGGTGGCTCCAAATGACAAGACGCTGTCTACGCAATACTTTGAGCTCCAGCGTATGGTTCAGCACTCTTGGAACATATGGTCTTCGGATTGGCTCTCGCACCTGCAATCACGTCCGAAATGGCGTCGTGAGGAGCCCAACCTGTGTATCAATGAGCTGGTTGTGGTGAAAGACGACCGCTTACCACCAAATCAATGGCAGCTGGGTCGAATTCTGGAAACTGGGACAGACAATTTAGTCCGTGTAGTGACGGTTCGCATACAGAATGGTACATATAAACGATCGGTATCTAAGATCTGCCGATTGCCGATTCCCCTCAACAATAACTCTCTTCAGTTAATGTAACACTCATACACATGCTTATTCTTTCTCATTCTCCTTTAACTACACATGCAGGCACAATTGCAACCGTCTTATCATGCTGAGTCCAACATTGGGGGCGGCATGTATAATCCCAAGTTATCAATCCGGGATGTGAACACACCATAAGTGGAGAAGTATCGAACTAACTATCAGCACTACGAACAATAAAGAAAAAGTATCGAAAAAACCCCTTCCAGCACTAAGAATTTTGTGAGCTATTAAATGAACTTGTACCGAATTTTGAATTTTATATATTGCGTTAATAAATTAAATGGTTAACAAATAAAGAGTCAACCAAACAAATACTAAGAACCCCAGATTTTCATTGCATCGAGACTAAACATTGTGCTTATTGGGAGTAACGTGGAATGCTTATTTGTATAGTAAAAAATTTTTGATTAACGTGTTTTGGTAGTTATTGAAGGTTTTGTATTAGTTTATATTAGTTTCTTACCCTTATTGGTTCTATCATTCTATTTAGTAGATTGTGCAAAACTATTTTCCTATCGAAATTTTTCTATGTATGTAAGTTAAGGTAAAAAAAAAAAATATTTTTCTTATTATTTAACTTAAAAGAGACCTTTTCCCTAATTAACTAAATCTCCCATTCTACCGAGGGTTAGAGTAAAAATATTTTCCTATTAATATATTCTATTCTACCGGGTGTTAAATTTAAAATAATTTTCCTAATATATAAAATTAAGACCTCCTCAATAGTGAGGTTTTCTTAGATGAGAGCCAGGCAAACTTTAATATAGTGTTTCTAGCAACTAATAAATGATTTAGATTTCCTTACTATTTCTATTAAACAAAGATTTTTCATTGCTATTTCATTTCATTTCGAAGTTTAAACTTATTTATTAAAAAAAAATCTTTAACTAATGATACTGAAAATTGAAGAGCTGCTATTTATAGTAGTAGAAGTAGTTCAGGTGATGGTTAAGAAGGAAAGTACAGTGGATGCAAAAATTTTCATATCTTTATGTCTTTCGCATTTTCTAGCAAAATTTTTGATTTTATATGTCATGCGATTTCTGCGGCGGCCACCAGGACAGAATCGTCATGATTTTATGAAGAATTTCTTGTATTTTATCGCGATTTTTCACTTGCGTAACTTCTAGAGTTAATTCAATTATTTGATCTTTGGGAACTCGGTTACCTTTTTAATTTATAAATTCGCCTACTGCAGTATATATCTATTCAATTATTTTTCACCAATTTGTTCCACAAGACAGCTGTGTTTTTTATTCTTTACAAGTCCTAGATTGCAGGCACATCCTGATAAGCAATTGTCCTAAGTCAATCTTATCATTAACAATCAGGTTGCTTGTTTTTCTTACGCTACCATTTTTCTATGAAAAGGAGCGCGACATGTCTCATTGTTGCAAATTTATATAGCGCTTCACATATATTTTAAGGTTCTCTTCGTGGCTTTTCTTCATTCTTGCTGTTGTTATGGGCTGGTTTTATAGTTTTTGTATTTTGCATATATCCACTGACACGAATTTCATCAGGGCTGTGGTCTAAATTTTCTGCTTTGACGGCCTTGATAACTTCCATAAGAACTACTATTGCGAAGCTTCCTGTTTGTCTTTGTTTTCACTGATATCAAAGAAATTGTGCAAATTCTTGATTTGCCAGCTGAATTATACAGGGGTGATGAAACTCTCTATATTGTTGATTGGGACATTTTGGGGCTTACTATGTGACGAAGCTTTATTTTTAATTGTCTACTGCTCTCCCTTGAATTGGATAAAAGGATTTTAGATACGGTCTGGTACGGTTTTCAGCTGACTATATTTAATTTTCATATATTTTTTGAGTAACGTAGCTATTGCAATGGTCAATAATACGATTACGCAGATTAAAACTGCTAGCCAATCATCTGGAGCAGCTCTTGTTTCTGGTTCAGCTGGTGGTACATATTTTAATATTCTATCTTCTGTTTCTTTATTTTCTGAATTTCCTGAATTTTACTTTCCTAATTCGTATCCGGCTAATGCTGTAATATGTTATATGCGCTTGAATAAAAACACTGATGAGTAGCGTTAGAAATCGATTCTACTTTATTGACGAAATTAATTTCAATTTATACAAAAGCTCTTAACCTACACATACATACTTACATGAATGTTTATATACTAGAAGTGCATGACTTAATTATGAAAAATAGTTTGTCAGCAAATTATTGTATTGACCTACATATTGTCAATATGATCCGCGCTTGAGCAGTTTGGTATGCCGAATAAATATATTGGGCGATTTGGCAAATGCCAATGAACTCATGTTGGTTATCTGGGTCAATTAAATATGAACGTTTGTTTGAATGTATATTTGTAACATTAAGCGTGTTCGAAGTGAGGTGAATTCCACGCAACACTACACCATCGGCCTTTTAAGTGAGCGTATTTAATTTTGTGCTTAATTATAGACGGTCACTCTAATGTCACTGTTATAAGTGTGCCGTGTTGTTTCATTTTACGTTAAATGACCCAGTCAACTTGCTTGGTGTTACCAAATAATTTTTTTGAATTCAGTTGTAATTTATATCATAGTGGTAACTTGATATTATAAGTTTATGTTTTTCTTTTTGCTTTTATTCGTTTGCATTTGCTTTACATACAGTGCCCGTTATGCTTACTCTTGTTTTTTTTTTTCATAAGATGCTGACTTTTGCTATCTTTTTCGTATATGTACTATGATGAGTAATGTTTTGCACAGCCGAACTTTAAGTGTGTCGACTCACCTAAAAATCGGCTTGTGTTTACAAACTAACGTTTGTGATTTGATGGTAACTTGATAACAATATGAATTTTTAAAATTTTTTTGGTTTTTGTTTTCTCATTTTTATTTTCGTATTTGTTGTGTGCTGACTTTTGAATAGCGAGTAAAGTGGAATGCTATTGTTGAAACTGTTTTTTTTTTTTTTTGTTAAATTATTGTGAGTCATTAGCATATTTTTTATATTGGGTAAGCCTATTCTTATGGGCTATTATTTCCTTATTTTGTAGGTGGGTTAATGTAAAAATATTTTCTATTACTGTTTTCTATTCTTTTTGGATTTATAATAAAAGATATTTCCCTATTAGTATTTCATATTCTCCCAGTGGCTAAAGTAAAAGATTTTCCCTTAAAATTATGACATCTCTAAAAACTAGGTTTTCCTAACTGAAACAGGCATACTTATATCTATTGGTGGTTGAAGTAAAAGTATTTTTCCTAATATGTAAAAAACAGGGCATATTTATATCTATTGGTGGTTGAAGTAAAAGTATTTTTCCTAATATGTAAAATTATGACCTCTTGAATTGTGAGGTTTTCTTAAATACAAAATATTTTAAAAATAAATTTTTATGCCATTTTGCCTGATTTATTTGACATTTTAAATAATTTTATTTTTCCTTATTTAATTAATATTATAGAAACTACTGTTTAAAATTTGTTTCTAAAATGTTTGGTTTTCTTAAAAGGAAATTTCTAAAGTTAATATTTTTAACATTTCTAGTTTTCTTAAAATTGTATTTTTTTTTTTCAAAGTATTGTTTAAAATTAAATTTTATGTTATTATTATTTGTTCTACGCCACATTGGGCTTCAATCTTTTTCCCTATTTTTAGGTATAGTTTGTGCCATTTTCAAAGCTGACATCAAACTTTTTGTAAACAAAAATTTGTTCATCCTACCATATTTAAAAAAAATTCCTAAGCAAAAACTGGCCGCTCAATTGATTATAAAAATTTGTATTATACTTAAACATTTACACCTTTCTGCTATTCAGGATATTGTTTGCTGCGGATTTTTGCTGTTGATGAAGATTTCCTTATTCCACCTCGCTTATGCTTTTATTCGGTCAGTCATCCTTATTCCACCTCGCTTATGCTTTTATTTGGTCAGTCATCCTTATTGCCGATCAGAATGTTGTTTATTCCACCTCGCTTATGCGTTTATTTGTTTAGTCATCCTTGTTGCCGATCAGAATGTTGTTTAACTTTATTTGCCGTTAACTTCGATTTTAATTTGCTCAAATCCTCATAACTGATGATGGTAGCAATTTTCTGGGAATCCTTTTTGTAGCGCAAAATTTCGCCTTCCTTTGTATCCTGTTTTTCAGGATTACTTAATTTTGTTTTTAATTTGCAGGACTTTTAATCCTGTCTTTAAAATTATTGTCAGTTAGCGAACTGTTTGTTGATATGGCAGGATCTCTGTTCAGCAAAATCTAGCGAATTTTGCTTATGAGCAAGTTTTCAGCTAATTGAAGATCAGGCTGGTATGATCTTCCTCCAACTAGATTTTTTAGCAGGTTTGCCCATTTTAATCTAGTTTGGTAGGATCGCCATGTAACATGTTATATGCGCTTGAATAAATACACTGATGAGTAGCGTTAGAAAGCGATTCTATTTTATTGATGAAATTCAATTCTATTTATACAAAAGTTCTTAACCTACACATACCTACTTACATGAGTGTTTACATACTAGAAGTGCATGATTTAAAATGAAAAATGGTTTGTCAGCAAATTATTGTATTGACCTACATATTGTCAATATGATCCGCGCTTGAGCAGTTTGGTATGACGAATCAATATATTGGGCGATTTGGCAAAGGCGAATGAACGCATGGTGGTTATTTGGGTCAATTAAATATGATCGTTTGTTTGTATGTATATTTGTAACATTAAGCGTGTTCGAAGTGAGGTGAATTCCACGCAACACTACAATGCTATTATTATGCCGTGTGCTATCTTTGTCCACCAAGCCATGCTGAAATTCTCTAATATTATTTTCCTGTTACTTTAAGAAAGGAAATCTAATTTAAGCTTATAAAATTTCTTTGTTTTTTGTCTTTATTATTATTGAACCTAAAGATTCCAGTTTACTTACGAAAAATATTTAATTGACATTATAAAAGCAATCATTTAAAAATTTTTTTTCTAAAAAAATTGTTTCAATTTAATATTTTTAACATTTCTAATTTTCTTAAAATTGTAATTTATGTTTTAAATTACATATATTTTATTTACTCTATTGAAAATTTTCTCAATATTTTTATTTTACAATAAAAATTTTCCTAAAATCTTTTTAAATTTTATTTTTTTGAAATTGTCATCAATTAAGTATAATTTTTTTTTCTTATTATTTTTTTTAACATTATAAAAGTTATTAAATAAAATGTTTGTTCATAATTTTGAAATTTTTTGCATTTTAATATAATTTATGTTTTTTCTCTTAATTTACAAGATATTTTAAAAATTAATTTCTATTTTCAACTTCTGTTTTTATTTCTTGCATAGCAAAGAAACAACTAAACCTTCTTTTTTTTTCAAACTATTTTAAAAATTTTCTTTAGATTTTAGTAAGTAATTTTTTTTCCATTATACCTATTTCAACTAAATACTAGTCATAATTTTCAAAAAAAAAAAAAACATCCCCAATCAAAAACAAAAGTTTTTGCTCTTGGTTAAGCGTCCATAAGGCCGCTCAATTTATTCTAATTCATACATAGGATAGCTGCCAGTTTGCTGTTACCAAAATATCCGGTTCACCTATGTTGTCCCTCTGGTGTGATATTCCACTCGATTATGCTTTTGTCCAAAATAACGGCGGTTTCCTGAATCTTTGATGATATTCCACTCGATTATGCTTTTGTCAAAAATATCCGCGGTTTGCTGAATCTTTGATGACATTCCACTCGATTATCCTGTAGCTATTGTTGTTGCTTGAAGTTGTTTTTGTTTTTTTATTATTTTTGTAATGGCATTTGGTTCTTTGGATCTGTGGTTAATATAAAGTGTTCTAGCTCTACTGCTGTACGCGTTACATAGCGTTATCCTTGGTAAAGTAAAGTGTACGCGTTACAAAGCGTGATCCTTTTTCCCGTTTTAAAAAAAAAAAAAAAAATTGGCAGGATCTGTGACCAGCTACATCCTTTTTAGCGTTGCTTCATCAGCAACTTTATGCTTAAGGATTGAACTGGCAGGATCTTTTCCAGTCAGATCGTTTTAGCAGTTGTGCTGATGTTTGATCTGAACTGGCAGGATCGCCATGTAATAAATGTTAAAGTAAAGGAAGAGAGACGCTGATGAGTGGCATTAAATTATCATTTTTCGTTTATTAAAGAAATCAATTTCTATTTATACAGAAGTTCTTAACCTACACATACATAATTACATTAATGCTTACATACTAAAAAGTACATGATTTCATAATAAATAATTGTTTGACAGCATTTTATTGTTGTGACCTACATATTGTCAATATGATCCGCACACAAGCTGGCTGGGCGGTTTGGAAAATGCGAATGAACTCATAGTGGTTATCTGGGTCAGCAAAATATGAACGTTTGTGTGTATGTATATTTGTAACGTTAAATGCATTCGAAGTTAGGTGAATTCCACGCAACACTACCATATGCCATTTCATAATTTCATCTTTATCACATTCTATCTTTCGTTTACATTTTTCCACTGTTTCTGCTTCAGTATATACCAATGTATTGTCGGCATACCTTAACACTTTGGATTTTGATATCGCTTTTTATATATCATTTATGTAAATTATAAACGTAATTGCTCCCATAATCGATCCTTGGGGCACCCATGTATTCACATATGAAAAACTTGATTTTGTGGTTTTTATTTTTGTGTGTTGTCTACGATTTGTAAGCTAGTCCTTAAACAAAAATAGCTCTTTTCCTCTTATTTCATACATATACAGCTTTTTTATAAGAATCTCTCTGTCTACTGTTTCAAATGCTCTCTTAAAATCAAGAAATAGCGCTGCTATTATTGCTTTTCGTGGATGCTTCTTCCACTCACTTACAACTAAGTTTATTGCACTTTCGCATGAATGATTCTTACAAAATCCAGACTGGTTTAGAGACAGTATATTATTAGTTTCAAGGTACGTTTGTAGTTGATTTTTCACAATGATTTCCATTATTTTTTCAAATATCTTAAAAGTATATATTGGACGAAACTCTTCACATTTTTTTGTTTTAGCAATTTTTTAAACCGGCACTACCAATGAGTCCTTCCATTCATTTAGGAATACTCCGCTCATTAATGAATGATTTATTAACTTTGTTAAGAAAGGCCCAAGCACATTCCAGTTCTCCAAAATAATCTTTGGGCTCACATTATTCCAAACTTTTTTGTTTTTAGTTGTTTACAAATCTGGACTTCCCCAAACGCCCAGTTTCTTGGAATAAAATTATTACGTAAATAGCATATACTAGTAGAGAACAGCGCAATTTTTATGTTTCATACCCGATAGCCATGTTGTAAGAGGGGCGTTTCTGCAATTTACTTTTAAGGAGTATGTTTTCACAGTAAATTTGATTTGTGAAATAAAGACACCCGCTAACAAACATATTTCATTGGGCTAAGTTGAACTGGCCGGTCCATGAGGACCTCACACAGACTGAATAAGTCCATAATGTTACCAGAAGTTTGTTTTAACGACCAAATTGAAAAACCCTATCACAAACCAGGACCTATGTTATAAAATAACTCCGTCCTCTTGACAAATACTAGAAGCTTCCTAGGACTTAAGCTAATTGCTGCTTCTAGATATGAAAGCTATATCACTCCCAATAGCTAGAGTCTTAGCCTGGCAAGCGCAGGGTACGATCACGGAACGTGCTCGATCGTTTCCTCCTCCAACCCGCACTTCCTACATCTGCTATAACTGACCAAGCTTAATTTAAAGGCACGTGACGCCAGAAGGCAGTGTCTAGTCAGAATTCCCGTCATGAGTCGAGGACTGAAGACTTTTTAATGATAGAAGCAACTTAGTTAGTCTAAGGTTGTAAGACCTACAGATAATTTTCGACACTTTACGGCCCCGCGCTTGAACCCACGCCTTTCCCGCTTGGTCAATCATGTGCACCTCTCGCCTTAGCTTAATCTCGCCCAGACTTGATGGGAGGTCTATGGAGCAAGCTTCAAGGGATGCGCCCTTTTTAGCTAGTTAATCCGCTTTTTCATTCCCATCTATTCCCATAAGCCCTAGGACTCAATATAGATGTATGCTTCTTCCTGTACCGATTCTCGCCGGGACTTCTTACACTCTAACACGTATTTAGATGCTGTGCTATGCGAGATTATTGCCTTAATTGCTGCTTGACCGTCAATATAAAAGTTAACACGACTGCAGCTTGGGCTATTCTTTTCCAGGGTTTCTAATGTTTGGTTACGGCTACTATTTCCGCTTGGAATACGCTGCAGTAATCCGGCAGCCTGTAGGATCTGTTTATTTCCGAATCAGCACAGTATACCACAGACCCTACTCCTTCTACTACTTTGGAACCATCTGAGTACACATGTATCGCCTCGTCCGCCATTTGGGCACCCTTGCGCCAACCGTGCACCTCTATTTTGGGCTTAAGATCGAAGCGCAGATAGGGAATCAGGTAGCCTGTTCGTCTTGTGATTGATGAAGCTATACTACTATGGCCGTATATTCGGCGCTCAAACTGCCCCGAGGCACCGAGCCTGGTTGCAGTTGTTAACGCTATGTTCTTTGCAAACAGGTCTACAGGTGGAATGTGCAGAATGGCATACAGTGCAGCCGTCGGGGTTGTCTTCAGGGCCCCCGTAATGTTAAACGTTGATAGTTGGCATAGCCCCTCTAATTTTATGAGGTAGGTTGTTTTGTTACCGAACTGCGTTACTCAGCCTTTACGCACTGAACACACCTCAGAGTGCAACTGGCATCGCTGTGAGCTGTTGCTGAACAGCAGTGCCGTTTGCACTCACCAGTGACAATTGCATTCAGCGATGAAAAATTATGGCAACGGAGTGTGGATAAAAAAGGAGCGCGATCGAGTTTCGTTTGCACAATTGAAGTGACCGGTCGTGGCTCAAAGGTTCAGAACAAAAACCAAAATTAAAATTGAAACCAAAAAGTATTTTATTGTATGTTTAAATAAAACTAAAGACAAAAGTTGTGATTATAAAAATAACTTAAAAGACTAAGAACAGTAGAAGAATAAATTATAATTGGAGATTAACATAACCTAACTAAAGCTAAAAGTGTGGAGTTAGAAAAACAAAAAGAGATTATTTAAATAAACTGTCTGAATAAAACTGAACTAAGAATGCTCATTGGAACTAAGAAGGTAATAAAGGGATTGTGTGTGCGGGTGTGCGCATTGGGCTGCATACCCACAAACGTGAGTATAAAATACTCAAATTGATTGGCGCTAAGAAACCAATCTTTCACCGTGTGGAAAGAATTAGCAATGGCGGCCATAGTGGAGAAGAGGCAGGCCTCTTAAAAACTGAAAATCTTAAAAAAACCTTAAATCTTAAAAACTTAAAATCAAAAAAATTAATTAAACAAAAATTAAAATTTATCTGAAGAATTAAAATTTAATTTAAATAAATAAATAAATGTAAGGCGCGATAACCTCCGAAGATATTTTAGGCCGAGCTTCTCTTCAAATTTGGATCGTGCTCCTCTTGATTTTCCCTACAAATTGGCCGAACGGGACCAACATGTTTTATGCCGACTCCGAACGGCATCTGCAAGGCAGATGAGTTTTCACTGAGAGCTTTTCAGAAATACACCCGGAGCGCTTGCCAAACACTGCCGAGGGGCGGCCCCGCTTATAAAAATTATCTTCTAATTGAAAAACCTTATTTCTAAAATTTTGATGTTGCTTTGCCCGGGGTGTGAACACAGGGCATACGGTGTGGTAGGCGGAGCACGCTACCATCACCGCCAATTTAATTTACTTACAAAAATTTAAAAATCTACAAAAAAACCATAAAATCAAATAATAATCCAAAAAATATATAAAATGGCAAAAATTTTACAAAAAAATTTAAAAACTATAAAAACTACACAAAAAAAATGTTCTTTAAAAAACTATAAAAATTACAAAAAAAAATACAAAAGTTAGAAAAACCCTACAAAAAAGTACATAAATTTAAAAATTATCTACAGAAAATTTATAAAATAAAAAAAAACATTTACAAAAAAATTACAAAAATTTAAAAATTTCTACAAAAATGTATAAAGCTCTTAAAAACCAGTTGAATAAAATGTAAAAGTTACAAAAATGCATATGAAATTGTGGTTTAAAAACTGTATCAAAAACCAAATATTCTAAATAACGGAACATCAGACCAAGTGTACAAAAACACGCCACGCCAAGTATAACGGCGTAAATACCACCACAACAATACAACAACAAATGTGCTAACCAACGGCTTATAGAGCGGCAGAAGAGAACCAGCAGCAGAAATCAAACTACAGCGGAAGCGGAGCAGCGGTATTGGCAGCAGCATAAAAGGAAGCAGTATCACTCGGCAAAAATATTTATGTATGTATAACTTTTTGGAATTTGTAACATTAAATTTTAAAATTGTTTAAATTTTTTGATGAAATACACATATATTGAATTTGTTAAATTTATGTCACTAAAATCTCACATTTTCGACTTTCGACGATTCAAAATAATCATTTAAACTTGCATACGTATAATTATTATATGACTGTCATACTAAAATTTTCGCCTTTTTCCCTTTTCATAAATACTCTAAAAGAAATAAATTAAGCATTTTTTTGCGAATATGAATATGATTTCACGATATATTGCTAAATAGGTAGAATATTTGAGGAGGTTCAAATCAAGAGCATAAGTGTACATACAATTTTTTTTCGGAATTTTGATATAATCTTTTTCTCATGCGAATATCCAATTTTTTTTCTAATTGTGAGAATTGTGAGACTAGCCTACCTTATATAAAATAAATAAATATTTGTATTTTCACTGGATCAACACGTTTTGCACATTTTTTTTCTAATTTCACAAAATTTTTCGATTGCACTTATCGCATTTTGCTATGAAGCCCCTAATGTATAAACCAGAGTTGAAAAAAATATATATAATTTTTGAGCAATCTTACATACTTACAAATATGAGTTTTTTTGGAAATACGGTGCGTCCGTAAACAAACATACACATTTTTTTGCATAAAACGGTGGTTCCGTAAATAACCAAAGAGATTTTTTTTGCGTAAATGGTGGTTCAATGGAAAAATAATGAGATTTTTTGGCTTTAAAGCAGTGCGTCCGTGTATATATATGACATAAATTTTTTTTTTTGTAATCCCGGTGCTTCCGAGGACATTTATATTACATGTTTGAAAAGATGCGGTGCGCCCGTATCTATAAAAATAAAACCATACAATTTTGACTTTAAACGGTGCGTCCGTGATAAAATATAACTTGATAATACTTTGGCTTTCTTCACAATACATACTTTCACAAATTTCTTTTTAAAATATTTTCATAAATTTCCTTTAAAAATACTTTCATAATTTTCTTTTGAGCTCAACTAAAATAAGTTCCATAATCAAAATTGAGATTTTCGTTAAATTACCGAATAATTCTCTCAGTTTTCCTCTCTCAAATTCCCCTTTTTCTTTCAATTCTACATAACTTTTCTTTGGGTTTTGTCTAAGGCTGGGGTAACGCTCAGTCCATCCAGAGTCGAGTAAAGGTCCCACAAACCCGTACTGAATAAATACACGATATTTATGTGTTACGAACACACGCACACACGGCTGGAAATATTAGGCGGGCAGCAGCTTTCCGTCGCAAGATGGCGAGGAGGCGGAGCGGCGGCTAACGATCGTTGGAGTAGAGGAGGTTGAGCAGTCGGGTAACGGACGGACTGGTACGACGGTACGGAAGCAGGGCGGGATAGAAGCAGCGGCTTAACGGTAGTAAGATGGCAAGCGGCCAGTGGCTAGTGTAGCAGCGGCGAGACGGATGCCTCGGCTTAACGGCGGTAGGGTGGCAGACGGCCAACGGTCGTCGTAGCAGCGGCGTGACGGATGCAGCAACTTAACGGCGGTAGGATGGCGAACGGCCAACGGTTAGTGTGGCAGCGGCGGCACCAGCAAGGCGGGATAAGCACGGCGGTAGTATGGCGGACGGCCAACGGTCGGCGTAGCACCAGCGGGATGGAGGCAGCGGCGGCGCCAGAGGGGCGGCACCAGAGGGTCGACGATGCGACGGCAGCGGCCGTGGGCTACGGAGCGCGTACCAGAGCCAAGGTGAGAGGGGAAGTAGGCTGGTGATGGTGTTTACCTGGACAGTGGCGGCTCGTTCCTGGCGGGGCCGTTTGACGGTTTCGGCGGGATCGGATTGATAGGTAGCCTACGGCAGGATCGGTAGTCCGCGGGGTCGGTCACCTGGGGAAGAGACTGCGAGGACTCGTTAGTGCTGGTTTCACCGCTGGACACCCCCGCCTCCCTACTTGCACACTAGTAGAAGTTGCGTAAGGGGGGCGGGGTTGTACCAGCCGATACACCGTGGGTCGACCCGTGGGCAGGGGGAAGTGCACCTTAACGGCACAGCGGTAGCCCCTGTGCGCACGCATCGGCTCACGGCCGAAACCAGTGCTGAGGGGAAGGGGTGGAATTGTCATGTAGGCGTCGGGCCGCTCAACGCCTAGGAGGGCGCGGGGGGAAAGTAGCGCAAGGCATCCTCCCCGTCGTCCTTACCTAAGTGAAGGGTGACCCGCGCCATGACGGCGCCCCTGCCAGTCAGCCAGCCGAAGCTAGGACTGAGGGGGAGGGGTTGTATGGTCATTAAGGCATCGGGCCGCACAACAGCTAGGAGGGCGCGGGGGCAAAGTAGCACAAGGCATCCTCCCCGTCGTCCTTACCCAAGTGAAGGGTGACCCGCGCCATGACAGCGCCCCTTCCACTCAGCCAGCCTAAGCTAGAACTGAGGGAAAGGGGTTAAATGGCCATGAAGGCATCGGGCCACTTAACACCTAGGAGAGCGCGGGGGGCAAAGTAGCACAAGGCATCCTCCCCGTCGTCCTTACTTAAGTGAAGGGTGACCCGTGCCATGACGGCGCCCCTTCCACTCAGCTAGCTAGCAGGAGGGAAAAGTATGTCTTAAAAAAGACATACACTTCCGCTGGCTCACCTGCGAGGACTGAATTGCAAAAATGCAAATTCGATGTTTATATGGGTGGTGCCGCAAACTGGTTGAGAAGTCAACACACCATTATTGTGATTTTCATTGGTTTGCTATCAGTGGTTGTTGACTATGCTATAAAAGAATAAGTACAAGTGGTTGTAGGTTATGCTATAGAAAAATAAGTACAGGGAGGTTCAGGTTTAAGTGAATAAGGAAATACAGGGGGTTACGTTATTGTAACGCTACGCTCCCACTTCGGTTGACGGAAAGCTGCTGTGGGGAAAGATGGATCTCCAGTCATGTCCTAGGTCTTATGCCGGTGTGCATGTGGGCGAAGCACTTTATTAATTTTTTTTTTCTTTTTTTTCTCAAAAATATACAGAGTCATTCCACTTATATCTAACAAAGTTTATGTTTTAAATTCATTTGTAAGAATAATTACATTTCATTGTTCTTAAAACTAACAGAGTATATTTCATACAATTCATTATAATACATAATATTCTTCTTCTTTGTTTCCATCTTCTTCGGGTTGTGATTTCATCATGGCTATCAGGTATTCGGTAAAAAGTGGCCCGAAAAAAATAGGTCCCCTTCGTGTTTTTGTTCGTTTGGCTGGCCACTGGTACTGCTCCCTCCGTGTGACGTTGTTTTATTTCCCAAAAGTTTATGCCTCCTGCAGATGCCTTTGTACCCACTTTTCTGACCATGTTTATTGCAAGTGCCATTTGTGGACTCTCCTAATCCCATGTGCGGTGGTCGCTCAGGAACGGTGCTAACGCTTTTCCGCCAAACTGCTTCCCATTGTCGGTGAGGAAGGTTTCCGGACAACCAAGTAAGTATATGACCTTTTCTTGTAGCGCTTTGAGCACGCTTGCCGTTTTTGCTTGGCGCGCCGGGATTAACTCCACCCACTTGTAGAATTTGTAGATCATGGCGAGTAGGTAATTGCTTCTTTGCTGGGAACGTGGTAGTGGTGGCACGATGCGACGGCAGCGGCCGTGGGCTACGGAGCGCGTACCAGGGCCGTGGTGAGAGGGGAAGTAGGCTGGTAATGGGGTTTACCTGGACAGTGGCGGCTCGTTCCGGGCGGGGTCGGTTGACGGTTTCGACGGGATCGGTAGTCCGCGGGGTCGGTCACCTAGGGAAGAGACTGCGAGGACTCGTTAGTACTGGTTTCACCGCTGGACACCCCCGCCTCCCTACTTACACACTAGTAGAAGGTGCGTAAGGGGGCGGGGTTGTACCAGCCGATACACCGTGGGTCGACCCGTGGGCGGAGGGGAAGTGCACCTTAACGGCACAGCGGTAGCCCCTGTGCGCACGCATCGGCTCACGGCCGAAACCATTGCTGAGGGGAAGGGGTGGAATGGTCATGTAGGCGTCGGGCCGCTCAACGCCTAGGACGTGAGTCGCTGTATATAACCGCGAGTGGATGCAGCAGTAGTAAAAGTAACGCCGACATCGGCACAGTCAGCTAACCGCGCCAGCAGCAGTGCCATCGACGAGGACACAAGTAACTGGGCCAATTAAAGAATCACCGACGCCAAAGCAGCCCATCTCGCCAAAACCAGCGCCATCGACGCCAACAAACTGTATAGCCCGGCGCTGTGATCACTGTTCGGATTTACGGACGGAAGGTGATAGCTCGTAGTTAGGGTTTTACCAGTGCGAGACATCATCACCCGACGTAGACGCAGACTGGGCCGTACGTGAGTGTGCGGGCTTTCCCCCTCTCACTTAACACTTAGGGCTGTGCTCCGCCGACTCACCATAGTCGACCGCGAGGTGACCCATAAGGCGCCGCAGCGCCATCCCCAACAACAAACGGTATAGCCCGGCACGGTGATTACTGTTCGGATCTACGGATGGAAGGTGATAGCTCGTAGTTAAGATTTTGCCAGTGCGAGACATCACCACCCGACGTAGACGCAGACTGAGCGGTGCATGAGAATGTGGTTTTTCCCTCGCTCAATTAACGCTCAAGGCTGCGCTCCGCCGATTCATCACCGTCGACCGTGAGGCGACCCGTAAAGCGCTACAGAACTGCGACGCCAGCATCACTGCGCCGTCAACGAGCGCCCAAGTACTCTTTCATTTCGAGCGTCTCTAGTGGCCGCATACACATTATCATCATCGAGCGTCCTCAGCGGCGAAATAATAACCGCGACGCCAACGTCAACGCATCAGAAATAACAACCGCGGCGCCGACGTCAACGCGTCATCAACGAACATCCGTAGTGACCGCATATACATTATCATCGAATGTCCTCTGCGGCGAAATACTAACCGCGACGCCAGCGTCAACGAGCGTCCTCAGTGACCGCATACTCAGCACGACAGCCAACGCCGCGGCGAACGCTAGCGTAGGCGTCCAATAATCACGCGCTAACGAGACCTGGTGGACCGTTAGCCAATACAAACCATTATACGAATAGGAAAATACTTAAAGCAGAGGTAACAACAACATAAGCCAGCACGCCAGCAGCCATACCAACGGGACTTGGGTGGACCGTTACCCGCCAGGCCACCCCGACACCGAATATCAATAGCATTGAACGAAAATTGAGTTTAAATGAAGTTTTAGATATAATTTAGCTGTAAATGAATGAAGTTCAATAAAGTAATATAGTACACTTGGAAAAGGGCACCACAGTATAAATTTATTGCAAGGAACCCTGGACACGGCGAGTATATCCCAGCAATGTATTAAGAAGCACCGGGGCTCAGGGAAAGCTTCGTTACAATTGGCGCCCGAGCAGGGACCTTCCAAGTCGTATAACTAACTATTCAGAGGGAAAATTCCCCGAAAAAAAAAATGTTGTCACAAGATGAGTTAGCCAATCGATACAACGTGGTGGATAACGTCGCCAAAGAGCAGCTGGTGGCCATAGCCCAAGAGCTAGACATTGAACACACAGGATCAACGCGGGAGATCCGAAAACGGATAGTCCTAACAATATCCAAGGCACCGACCGACTTCGAGATATACGCAAAATTCATATTTTTGGAGAGCACACACAGGGTCGCAGAAACCAACTCAGAGAATGAGAGGCGATCAAATTACCAATCCCACCAACTCCAAGTGGAACGGGAGCGAGAGGTCCCACAAAAACACCGGAACCGACCCAATTTACATTTCCCACACAGAACCCACAACCAACACCCCAGTACCCACCCGTACCGAACACCGTAAAACCAAACGATGTGATAGCCCAAGGCAATCAGGCATCGGCCATCGTAATCGCACCCGTCATCGATCAAGTGCGGAAGTGGTCAGTGAAATACGATGGGGGACGAGATCCCCTAGCATTCATAGAGCGGCTGGAGGAATTGGCAGAAGTATACACGGTAAGTGTAGACCTCCTCCCGAAAACTATGCCCGAGTTACTTTGCAACACCACCCTCCAGTGGTATCGCAACAATAACGAACACTGGACCAACTGGGCGGCCTTCAAGCGGGATTTCCTCAGATGTTTCTTACCGGCCAGATATTTCGAGCGTCTAGAAGATGATATACGACAGAGAAATACAAGGATTACGTGCTGGCGATACAAAACTTGATGTGGCACGCCAGTTACTGTAAGGAGCAACGGCAAGAAAGGATGTTTCGAAACAGCCATCCGGATTACCTACTGTATATCCGCCGACAAGATTTCACCAGTTTAGCGGAACTTCTCACCCTCGCGGAAGACTACGAGGGCATCCACGAGGGCCACCGATGGACGTCAGAGGCACCACGACGTGAGAGGGCGAAACAAGTCGTAAGCGAGAAAGCAAGGATTGTAAGACCACCTCATCAGCAGCCACCACAAGAGATTCCACATACAGCATCACTCCCCACCCAGAACGCCGAACAACGTATGCAGAAGGTGTGGCCAAGAAGGGCACTACACTGAAAAATCCCGAAATAGGAGAAAGTTATTCTGTTGGGAGTGCGGTCAGCCTGTTGTATGAACAGCGAGTGTAGGTTTATCGTGAGTACCTGTCTTTGAAGACCTAACCTCACGTATACACCAAGTACACGGGTCAAAGCAGGCCTGACCAGCCCCTAAGGCTCGCTTACCTTGGTACAATCGAAACCGCGGCTCAGGGAAGGCTTCGTTACAACGTTACAACCATGGCCACAGTCGAGCAGAAAAAATCGTTCATTAGTACGTGTGCCTCCATTATGCGAGAAAACTACAGTGGAGACTCATGGAGCAATTGACTCATTTATAAATAAAGTTGAATTAATGGAAGTATTCTCTGACGAAGCTCCAACTCCTACTTTCATTGCATTTTTAAAATCCAAACTCCAAGGCAAAGCTCGTGAAGCCTTACCAGCGGAAATAGAATCAGTCAGCCAAATTATAGAAGCGTTACGCGGTAAAATAAAACCAGACAACTCGAAAGTTGTCGCTGGTAAAATCGCAGCTTTGAGAGTAAATAACAACAATTTTTCAGAATTTTCAAAACAAGTAGAAGAGCTTTCGGATTCGCTAGAACTTTCCTTAATCATAGAGGGTATGACACAGGCAAAGGCTCATGAGATGGCGGTTGAACAAACCATAAGCGTTTGCAGACTCAAAAGCTGTTGGGATATGGTGAAATCAATCCTGGCGTCAACTACATTCAAAGATTCAAAGGACGTTGTAGCGAAGATGATAATAGAGCGCGAACAGGAGATAAAGGAACGGCAAATGTTAGCTTTTCGGTCGCATCCTATTAGATCAAGTTTTAGAGGGAATTTTAGAAGTAACAATAATTACAGGCAAAACAATAGTAATTTTAGATTTAACGGTAACTCAAATAAGCAGCATAATTCAAATTTTCGAAATATCAATTCCAATAGAGGCAACAATCGGCCAAATAATTACAAAAATAGTAATAATAGTCGGTTCGCAAATAGAAGAAATACTAACAACCAAAACTCAAAAAGGTTCTGCCAACGTTAGGGCTTTAAACGCCGAAGCCCCTCAGTCGCGAACACTGAGGAAGCCGGAGCTAAGCAACTAAGTAATGTCCAATCAATATAATGTCTAAACCTAAATTATTCCGACTTCAGCGAAGTAAAAGTTACCGATTCCGACAAAACATGTACGTTTCTAGTAGACTCGCAGGCAGATATTTCCCTAATTAAAATTTCCAGTTTTTCGACAAATTCAGCAATAGATAACAGTAATATTATTAACATCACAGGCGTAACATCCGAGACAATTACTACATTAGGCACAGTAGAGACGAACTTAATAGTAACGAACATTTTAATACCACATACTCTTCATGTTTCAAACGGCATACTCGGAAAGGACTTTCTAAAAACAAACAAATGCATAATCAACTACTCAAACGATACAATACAAATTTTTCACGGGACAGAAAGGGTTAAAGCTTCAATTTTACATAGCATGTCTAGCAATAGTTTAACAATTCCACCAAGGTGCGAAGTTTTCCGTATTTTCAATTTAGGTAATTCCAAAAATCCAGCTTTTGTTGATTCTCATGAGATTTCTGATGGCGCTTTCACAGCGAAATGCATAGTAGACACGAAAAATCCGATTTTAAAAGTAACTAATACAACAGACGAAGTAAAATATATAAACATTTAAATATTAAGACAGAAGACATTAGCAATTTTCATATATACAAAATTAAGAAAGCTTCAGATGATCTAGAACGTTTAGAAGAACTTAAATCAATTTTAATAAAACAAATGCCCACGTACGCAAAGGGAACTTCTTGATTTATGCTTACAATACTCCGATATATTTGCACTAAAGACGGACTTAATGACTTTAAATAATTTTTACGAACAAAAACTTAGATTGACCGATAAGAAACCGGTATACATTAAAAATTATACACTACCATACTCACAACGTACTGAGGTTGATAATTTGCTAAAAAATTAATTAATCGAAGAAAGTTACTCAAATTACAATTGACCGTAGAGCTGTAAATAAAAAATTAATAGCTGATACATTTCCACTAGCGCATGTAGGCGACATTTTAGATAACCTTGGAAGAGCAAAATACTTCTCAACATTAGATTTATATTCCGGTTTTCATCAAATCCCGTTACATAAGAATTCCAGAGACATCACCTCGTTCAGTACCGATCGTTGTGCTTTTCTTTGGAAAGTATTACCATTCGTACTAAACGTTGCTCCAAACTCATTTTCCAGGATGATGTCTATTGCCTTTTCAGGTATTTCCCCCAATCAAGCCTTTTTATATGTTGACGATGTATTATTTATTGGTTGTAGCGAAAGTTCAATTTACGTTTAAATCCTCTAAAATGCAATTTCATGCGTTCAGAAGTTACATTCCTTGGTCATAAATGCTCGTCCAAAGGCCTGCTGCCTGACGATTCAAAAACTGTTGCAATAAAAAAACACCCTAAACCACGCGATTAAGATGAAGTTCGCAGATTTGTAGCATTTGCTAACTACTATAAAAGGTTTATACCAGATTTTGCATCAATAGCACCTTTGAACAAGCTTACCAGGAAGAAAGTATAATTTAAATGGGACAACCTTTGCGAAAGTGCTTTTGAAAAACTCTGTAAATCTTTAATTTCACCTAAAATTCTCCAATACCCAGACTTCACAAAAGAATTCATAATTACAGTTGATGCTTCGAAAATTGGTTGCGGTGCCATTTTGAGTCAAACCCACAATGGGAACGATTTACCAATTTGCTTCGCATCAAAAACATTCAAAAAATGAGAACAGAAAAAAGCAATCATTGAACTAGAAGTTTTAGCAATTTACGTTGCAATAAAACAATTTCGACGGGACTCACTTTACCGTAAATCCGATCATCGTCCATTAGTTTATCTGTTCAACAAGAAAAACCCCTCTTCAAAACTTTCATGTATACGGCTTGAATTATCAGAATATAATTTTACCATAGAATATATTAAAGGAATAACTAATGTAGGTGCAGACGCATTATCGCGAATTTCAATTCAAGAATTTAAAAATTCAAATAATCAAATTCTAGCAGTACCGACGAGGTCTATGACGAAACATCACGAACAACTACAACAACCGACTGAAGACATAAACGAAGAAAATATTAAATTACTGGTATTCGACAAATTTTCATATAATTTTTTTCCAAGAAAATCCCTAGGATAAAAAGCCAAATATGTCATGACAACGATACTAATAAAATCAATTTAAAACAAGTACAGGTGTCTAAGTTCGGGTGTAACCGAACATTATATACTCAGCGTGAGCTTCAATTGCACATTTCATTTCAGATAAATTACTTTTCTACATAACACTTGGCATCGACCGTTTAAAAGAAGTGAAATATCATTGATTCAAAACTATTTTTTCTTCTAGTCTACGGCCCTTTTAAACTTGTTTTATATCTAAGTTGCCGTGGTCTTTAACCGATTCCGTCCACTTTTACTAGATATATTTTCTGCTATAAGGAAAACATGTGTACACAATTTTGTTAGGATATGTAAATTTTTCTTCGAGTTATGGCTCCCGAATCATTGAAAATTGCTTAGTTATAAAAGGGGCGGTGCCACTCCCATTTTTTTAAATTTGAAATATTTCCTATTTATTGTTATAAATCCACTTTGGAAATGAAATACCAGTGATATAAAGCTGTTTTTTTTTCAAAGATATAACTAATTTTATTCATCCAAGAGCATTTTAAAGTGGGCGTGGTCTTCAACCGATCTCGTCCATTTTTTATAGAAACCTTTCCTGCTATAAGGAAAATATGTGTACCCAATTTTGTTACGATATGAAAATTTTTCTTCGAGTTATGGCTCCCGAAACATGGAAAATTGCTTAGTCATAAAAGAGGCGGCGCCACGCCCATTTTTTTTAATTTGAAGATTTTCCTATTAATTGTTATAAATCCACTTGGGAAATGAAATACCATTGATATAAAGCTCTTTTTTGCAAAGATATAGCTAATTTTATTCGTCCACGACCCTTTTAAAAACCTTTCTTAGAAAATTGGGCGTGGTCCTTAACCGATTTCGTTCATTTTCCTTCAAACCATTCCTTATAGTAAAGGCAACCTCTCTGCCGAATTTTGTTATGATAGGTTTAACGATGTTTGATTTATGATTAATAATATTTGTAAAATTGACTTTACACAAGTGGGCGGTGTCAGGCCCATTTAAAGTTTTTTTTTCAAATTTTTATCAAGAGTCTCAATATCAGTCCACACGTCAAATTTCAACATTCTAGGTGTATTATTTAATAAATAATCAGGTTTTTGGTGTTTTCCAAAATGTTATATATATAAAAAGTGGGCGTGGTTATCATCCGATTTCGCTCATTTTCAATCTATTTTGGGTCCAAATAAGCTCGTGTACCAAATTTGGTGAATATATCTCAATATTTACTCAAGTTACCGTGTTAACGGACAGACGGGCGGACGGACGGACGGGTGGACATGGCTCAATCAAATATTTTTTTTCGATACTAATGATTTTGATATATAGAAGTCTATATCTATCTCGATTCCTTTATACCTGTACAACCAACCGTTATCCAGCCAAAGTTAATATACTCTGTGTGCAAAGCACGCTGAGTATAAATAAATGCGCATTTAAAACATAAAAAACTCGAGTTACTTAATATTGTGTGTACTAACAAAATTACACAATTAGATGAATTACTTTTGAGGCATGAAAAAGAAGCTGGTAAACACAATATTAAGCAAGCAGAATGGCAAAAAGATGATCAGTTATTTAAATATTTTTCTATTTCAAATTTTAAAAGTACAGGGAATGTAATTTCAAAAAATTTACAAATACTATTAATTTCGCCTGTCGAAACAGTTACGGACAACGACAAACACTTAAACTAATGGAAATTTACCACAATGATCCGATATCAGGTAGACACTGCGGAAATAAAAAGCTTTACGCAAAAATACGTACAAAATACTATTGGAAGAACATGACTCGCGATATCATAAAATTCGTTAAAACTTGCGAAAAATGTCTATTAAATAAAGTAAAGCCAAAAACCAAAGTAAATTTGGTGCTTACACCAACACCCTGTAAACCTTTCGATGTCGTAGTCATAGATACAATAGGACCATTGCCTGAGTCGAATAATGGAAATAGATTCGCGGTTACCATTATGTGCGACTTAAGCAAATACCTAGTTACAATATACAACCCTGATAAGACAGCAAAACCAATTGTAACTGCCATTTTTGAAGGCTTCATCCTCATTTATGGCATAATGAATTCACTTAAAACCGATTTAGTAACCGAATATAAAAATGAAATTTTATCTGAATTAACTTAAATCCTAAAAATCAAATGTAATTTTTCCACAGCTTACCATCATGAAACCTTAGGTACAATTGAAAGAAATCACCGGGTGTTTAATGAATACTTACGAGCTTTCTAAATGATAACTTCCCGGAATGGGACGTTTATTTGAAATATTTTAAATTTTGATCATATGTATTTAATTAGCGAGCTTTGCTCATATTGCTTTATACAATGGTTTTTGTAATTGATATTAGAGAAAAATTGTAAGTTTGTAAACTTACAATTTTTCTCTAATATCTATTTTAAATTTTTTCATAAATACAACTGCTAGTACGGTTTTTGATAATGGATTTTCTCCATACGAATTAGTATTCGGTAGAAATGTTACCTTACCAAATGAAGTTAAAAGTAACAAATCGATCCAATTTACAATGCTGAAAATTATGCAAAAGAAGTAAAATATAGACTACAAAAAACACATAAAATAGCAAACAATATAATTAAGAAATATAAAATTAAAAATAAGGATCTACATGATAAGAGGGCGCGTCCATTAACTATTAATATAAACGATAAAGTAGTAGTACAAAAGGAACCTAGAAATAAACACGAAAATATTTACCAAGGACCATATATAGTCACAAAAATTTATGGAGTTAATGTCAAGGTTTTAGATGAAATAAATAAAAAGGAAAAAAAACCGTTCACAAAAACCGCGTCAATAAGGTAAACTAAATTTTTTTTATACAAATTTACAAACCCACTTGTAACTAATTTAAAATTTTCATTATTCTAACACTGAAGCATGAAATCTCAAATTAAAATTTATATTAATATAAGAAAACAAAAAAAAATTCTTACAGTTAAGAATTTTAAAATACATTTCAATTGGCATGCAAATAAAACCAAATATTAATATGCACGCACTATTTGTCATAAATATATAATACATTAATTTAAGGCAAGAGAAATTAGAAAACAATTTACATGTAAGTAATTGAATTCATATTATATTAACAAATTTTCATATATATAGGCGCCACACTACTTCCCCGCCAGACTAGCGCAAGTAAATTTAAAGCTAGTTGAATTATGAATAGATTCGTGGGACTATTGATCGAAATTACTTGATAAAAATGCTGGCTTTAGACGATCTAGTGAAACATTGACTGGCTTTCCTTTGATAATAATTGTGTAAAATTTCGAATAACGTTTTTTGACCTTATGCGGACCATCATACGGTGGAGTAAGTGCAGAAGAAATCGCATCATTTCGAACAAAAACATGCGTGGAGTTCATTAAATTTGAATTGACAAAAGGCTTTTAACTGTATGATGTGCCGTATCTAATGGACGCATGGATCGCATTATATCTGTTAAGTTTTTTACGAACTCGTTCTGTGTAATGAATTTACTGTGGGTAAATATTTCGCCTGGCAGCCTTAATGAAGTCCAAAAACCATTTCAGCAGGGCTGGCTCCAATATCTGGTCTATACGTAGACCGAAGACCCAGAAGAATGAGAGGTAGATGTTGAGACCAATTGTTGGTGTTGAAACACATTAAAGATGCCCTTAATGTACGATGCCATCGTTCTATTAAACCATTCGCTTGCGGATGATAAGCTGTTGTTTTAACATGGTTGATTCCAAGAAGTTTTGATAACTCAGTAAAAAGTGTGGATGTAAACTGCCTTCCTTTATCGGAAGTAATGCGAAGTGGTACTCTAAACCTTGAAAACCAATCACTTACGAGTTTGCTTGCTACAGTTTCCGCGCTGATATCAGTAATTGGAAAAGCTTCAGGTCATCTTGAGAATCGATCAATAACAGTAAGACAATAACGATATCCATTTGATGGGCGTAAAGGACCAATTAAATCAATATTAATGTGCTCAAGGCGCTGAGATGGAAGCACGTACCGATGTAAAGGTGTCGATGTGTGTGTTTGTATTTTTGCGCGTTGACAATTGATGCAGTTTTTAACGAAAATTGCAATATCTTTTTGCATGTGCGGCCACACGAAACGTTCACGAATGGTTTTAGAAGTAGCTTTGAAACCGGTGTGTGCTAAGTTGTGTATTTTTGCAATTAAATTGTCTCTGCAAGGACGTGGTATGAAAGGCCTTACATAAGACGTCGAAAAGTCGCAAATGATAGGATTGGACAACTGTGGAAAGTATCAGCTGTAATGTTATCTTTTCCCGGAACATGTTTAATGCTTGTTTAGAATTGGCCTATGAAATCTAAGTGACGAATTTGAGTAGGTGTTGATGAGTCTTGTTTTTTCAAGAAAGCAAATGTTAAAGGCTTGTGATCTGTCCAAAGGACGAAATCGCGTCCTTCTAAAGCATACCTAAAATGTTTTACAGCTAAATATATTGCCAATAACTCACGATCATATGTGCTATATTTTTGTTGAGCAGCAGATAGTTTTTTCGAAAAGAAACCAAGTGGCTGTGGTTGATTTTTTACAATTTGATGTAAAGCCGCACCAACGGCCGTGTTACTAGCATCGCTGCATAATACAATTTCCGCTTTGGGTGAGTCAAAAGAGTAAAGTTGGCAAGAGTCTGCTTACATTGCTCGAAATGATGTTTTGTTTCTGGCGTCCATACAATTGGGTTTTTGTCTTTTTTCTTGTTTCCCGGAATTAAATTGACAAGGGGTTGTTCATGTACAATTAAAAAAAATAAAATAAATGTAAGGCGCGATAACCTCCGAAGAGATCTAAGGCCGAGCTTCTCTTCCAATTTGCGTCGTGCTCCTCTTGATTTTCCCTACAAATTGGCCGGACGGGACCTACATGTTTTATGCCGACTCCGAACGGCATCTGCAAAGCAGATGAGTTTTCACTGAGAGCTTTTAATGGCAGAAATACACCCGGAGTGCTTGCCAAACATTGCCGAGGGGCGACCCCGCTTAGAAAAATTTTCTTCTAATTTAAAAATCTTATTTCTAAAATTTTGATGTTGCTTTGCCCGGGAGTTGAACCCAGGGCATACGGTGTGATAGGCGGAGCACGCTACCCATCACACCACGGTGGCCGCCAATACATGTACAATTGCATGCTGTAAAAATTTATCATGTTCAGAAAACCTTTAAATTCAAAAACTTTCGTAGGTATCGGATAATTCACGATGGCTTCAATTTTTGCTGGATTTGGTGCTATGCCTGTACTGGAAATCACATGTCCCAAGAAAAGTATTTCAGAATTTCCAAATTCACATTTTGAGGGACGCTACACAAATGTCATCCAGATAGCAAAATGTGAATTCTAAACCTCCTGAAACTTCATGCATGAAACGCTGGAATGTCTGTGTTGCGTTACAAAGGCCAAATGTCATATGTGTAAACTCGAAAAGGGCCAAAAGGTGTTATAATAGCCGTCTTCGGAATATCCTGCGTTCTAATCGGAATTTGATTATAAGCCCGATGTAAATCGATTTTACTAAAAATACACTTTCCGCACATAATATTACTAATGTCTTGCATGTGTGGCAAGTGATATTTATCTGGCATCGTTTGTGCGTTGAGTGCTCTATAGTCCCCGCAAGGCCGCCAAGATCCGTTAGGTTTACGAACCATATGAAGTGGTGAGGCATACGGACTTTTCGATGGTCTACATATGCCAAGCTGCATAAGGAAAAAAATTCTTCCTTTGCAGCTTTCAATTTCTCGTCAGTGAGTCGACGAGGTTTTGCGGTGACAGGGGGACCATGTGTTTCAATTACATGCTCGGTTGCCGTAGATGAGGACGATGAAATTTTGTTTAACTGAGTTATGTCAGAAAATTCAGCTAAGAGCTGACTATAGGGTGAGGATGAATCACACGTCTTTATTGAGCTGTAATTTTTGTTTAACATGTTGATACGTTTCGTTTGAAATTTAGTGAGTACATCGACGATAGAAGAGTTTTTAACATCAACAACTAACCCGAAATTATTTAAAAAATCAGCCCCAATTATATTGTAATGAGTGGATGCTATTACAAACGTCCATTCGAATTTTCGTTTAAGTCCAAAATCAATCGGTATTCGAGTGGTGCCAAAAGTTGGAATAGGGAAGAGGTTCTGGTCAAATTTCCAATACCCGAGGAAGAAATCAAAGAAACATCTGCACCAGTATCGATTAAAAACTTGCGTTTGGTCGAGCGATCTGTGATAAAAAGACGTTTCGAAAAAAAAACAAGTTGTTAGAAAGTCCAGAGCTTGTTGCAATTTGATCATCGACAACGCTATCAAATGATGTCGTCGACGAAACTAGTTTTTTCGATACGAACAGGGTTTCTTGCACTGATTTGCTTTTTCACCAAATTTTGTGTGATACCAGCGAACATCGGCAGTTTTTATGTTAACAGGCGATGATAATTTTGAAGTTGGAGTATCGCTTCTGAGTAACTGATTAAATTTACTTTCCAAACGATCAATGGACTGCTCAATTTCTGAAAATCGATCGTGTTTATGGCGATTACTACTGTGATGAACAGGTTCGACATTTTGTTGCGTACCTACAGCTTCAACATTGGTGTTACGCATAGTGTCAATTATCTCATCAGCAATTTTAGCAAGACTTTCAACTGACATGGACGGTTGGGTTTTAGTTACACCATCAAGTACTACACGTGCTGCAGTTGGTAACGTTGCAGCCAAAAGTCTTTTATAATTTGTTGATCTCGCGTAACATTAGTCCCTTGAAGCTGTGTCAACATATGACTTGGTTTGTTATCACCTAATTGTATACCGGAGGACAATTGCTCTAGACGAGTTAAAGATGACGCTGAAAATTTACCAATGAGAGTTTGTTTAAGGACTCCGAACTTGTTGCTGATTGGTGGATTATCGATAACATCATAAGCTTGATCGAAAAGGCAATCATTAAATTGACGATGGTGGCGTTAAACTTATCTTCATCCTGCTGCAATCCATGAATCTGAAAGCATGCTACTAGTCGAATAAACCATGATTGGATATTAGTTACTGCATATCCTTATAGTTTTGGTGGCATTTGATGGGTTGGCCATGATGTTGGATGCATCAGCCAAATGTTCCTTTGTTGTTCCATTTCATGCTGATCAAGTTGTGGCTGTTCGGATTCGTATAAACCACGGCTCGTGAAACTTCTGGTTACTGGCGCTAGTTGCCGAGAGTTGAACGTGCTTGAATAATATTCACTAAGCTCTGTCGGTGCCACCAATTAAGTGCCTTAAAAGGATTCACATAAAAAATATCTTTAAGAAATAAATTTTTACACAAACGAATATTTTTTGAACAACTAAATTTTTTTAAACCTCAAAAAATCTTTTCAATATTTTTACGAACAACTCTTAACATATTTTTTCAAAAGAAATAATATAAAAGTACAGTGTATTGACAACAAGTATAGGCGCCACATATAAAAATAAATTGTTCTGAATGAACGAATGAAAAAAGGGGAGGAGCACCCTAATTGTATACATTCCTTCAATCAAAACAATTTAAGTCATAGGAACAAGAAGAATATGACAAATCTGATCAACTTGTCAGATTCTTCCTTTTTTTATGTAAGGGTGGTGAAACCGAACTACGTTGCCCAGCATTTACGCACTGAACACACCACTGAGTGCAGCTGGCATCGCTGTCAGCTGTTTTTCAACAGCAGTGCCAATTGCATTCTATGATGTAAAAAAATGGCAACTGAACTAGTGTTTAAAACGAGCGCGATCGATTTTCGTTTGGATAATTGAATTGACCGATCGTGGATAAAAGTTTCAGAACAAAAATCAAAGACTAAGAAAATTAAAGTTGAAACCAAGAAGTATATTTATTGTATGTTTTAAAAACTAAAAGCAAAAGTTATGAACATAAAAATAAATTAAAAGGCTAAGTATTGTAACGAAGCTTTTTTCCTGCCCCGGTGCTTCTTCAATAAGTGCTTGGGGTATACTCGCCGTGTCCAAGGTTCACCTATAATAAATTTGTAATTCGGGACACCTTGCAAATCGTTTTCATATAAAATTCACTTTATTTCTTTAAATCTATATATTTTATAACTATAATGAAAATAATGTAATAAAAGAAAGATGTATTTGTATTATTCACTTCGCTTTGTGCTTGCTCTATGGGTAGTGGTGGGCTAACGGTCCTCGTGTCCCGTTAGGATCGTCCCGTTAGGACGCCTTGCTGATCGTTGCCTGTGTGTGTGAAAATGTATTTCTGTGACGCCCTGCCTCGGCGTGTCTCTCGTACGGCTAGCGACTGCGCTGTCTCTGCTGCGGCTTATGGCGGTGCGTCTGCGTGCGTGTGTGTAGCTCTATTATGGTTGACGTCGTGTAAATGCGTAACTCTGCTGC
Source organism: Eurosta solidaginis (assembly GCF_040869045.1). Lineage (NCBI taxonomy): Eukaryota > Metazoa > Arthropoda > Insecta > Diptera > Tephritidae > Eurosta > Eurosta solidaginis. The sequence continues at coordinate 15,616,214 of NC_090324.1, forward strand.
GGTCAACGTAGTATGTTTGCGTAGCCCTGTTGCGACCAGCGTCGTAGATTAGCGTGACTCTACTGTGACCCACGTGGTATGTTTGCGTAGTGCCGTTGCAGTCAGCGTAGTGTGTTTGCGCAGCGTTGTTGGGGCTAGCGTCGTATGTCAGCGTAGTGCGGTTGCGTAGCGCTGTCGGCCAGCGTCGTAGGTTATCGTGACTCTGCTGTGGTCAACGTAATATGTTGGCGTGACTCTGCTGTGGCCAACGTCGTATGCTTTCGTATGGCTGCTGAGGCGCGGTCACCGTCGGCACAGGCGGACGGACGTCACCTGTTCACGGGTGCGCGTTACTGTGGTAGGGCCGTTGCTGACGAAGTCTCAAGCGTTGTTTGGTGGTATAACCGACACATTCACCACTTGAGGCCACGACTCACTCCTATGAAATGATCTCTCCGGATGGTATAACCGATACCTTCGAGGGACGCTCCACTGGTAGCTCCGGTCACGACCAGAGCTCCGTGCTAACTAACTGCTGTACTGCTGTGTCGGTCCTTTTATAGCTGTTGTGTTTGGTGTTGCTAGCTCATATGGTTGCGTTGCCACGCTTAACGTGTTGCTATTCAATGTTGCGAACGCTCGTTGTGTTGCTGAGACTTGTTAGTTTGTTGCGTTGCTAGGGCCTTTTGTGACTGGCTGTTGTGTTAGAGCTGTGTTGAATATGTTGTGGGGTCGTTTTGTGTGGGCCAAATTAATGGTGTTTTATTTGGTCCTCACAGTACAGTGTAGAACTTAAATTACAAATAGAGGTTAAAGTAACTTAAGTAAAACTAAAGGTGTTGAGTTCTATATATATAAGCAAATTATTCAAATAAACTGTGTATAAGAAAACTGAACTAAGTATACTCATTTGGAGCTAAAAAGGAAATTAAAGGATTTTGTGTGCAGGTGTTAAGCATGGTCTACATACCCACTAGCGGGAGTATAAAATACCAAAAATAATTGGCGCTAAGATGCCAGTCTTTCATGGCGTTAATATGCCAATCTTTCAGCCGCTCAGCCCGGCATCCAATGACCCAACGAACCTAGAGCCGCTTACCCCAGGCCATTTCCTCACGGGCAGCCATCTACAGGCTCCGCCAGAACCGGATGCTAGTGAGAGCTCTGCATCAAGGATCAATCGGTGGCAGAAACTCAAAGCCATCACACTATCTGAAAACGATGGAAGGTGGAATATCTATTCAAACTTCAAAAACGAGTGAAGTGGAAGCATCCCAAACAAAATATACAAGCGGGAGATCTTGCTGTCCTCAAAGAGGACAACTTATCTCCCAACGAATGGAGGTTAGGTAGAGTCGTCAACGTACACCCCGGCGAAGATAACCGAGTATGCGTAGTCGACCACATAACCGAGAAGCGTCAAGTCAGACGAACCTTGTTCAACTGATCCTTCTTCCAAAGGAGGAGATGGATAGCGAGAACACCAAGAGCTCCTGTTAACAATCCCTCCGTACCTCTAACTCCCTCCTTCCCAAACTCCAACTTCCTGTCGAGAACCCCCTCCCTCCTACAAAAACTTGTACTCGGTCCGGGATTCGCCGTGGGAGGCTCCCAGTGAGGATTCCAACTAGCCTGGGCACTCGGTGCCAACCCCGGAATCCTCGGGCTCATCACGTGGACGGGCACCAGGCAATCTAAACCCCTAAACCGTGTGAGGCTCCAACTGGAGATTCCAGCCCCCCTAAGCACAATGTGCTCAGAACGAGGCCAACCGACAATCCTAAAGCAGATCCGTTATGTGCAACAGAACATAAAAACATTCCTCCCATTATATTTTAAATTTTCAAAAAAAAAAAAAAAACTCACATTCACTCGCTCACCCCGAGCGAGGACACCAGAAACCATACCACAATTCATTCGATCACCCCGAGCGAGGACACCAGAAACCATCCCAGAATTCACTCGCTCACCCCGAGCGAGGACACCAGAACCCTAACGCTGGCCCACGGTCCGCCACAGAATGCATATGCCCTCGGCTCAAGGTGCGGGGCCAACAGAATTCATAAAAACTCATCCCATTACTTAAAATCTTGAACTAACTATTAACAACCCAACACGTAAGTAAAGGAAATGTAAGTTTAACAGAAAGAGGGTTTACAGAAACAGACATCAATTTTCCAAGACGAAGATTTTTTGATTATTTTTACCAATCCTTTCAGACGTTGTGTAAACGCTTGTTCTTGTACACTTACTTAAAGCTCTTTCCAAACCCAATTACATAAAAGTCTGTTCGATATATTTCCGGGCATGTAGTTTTAAAGCCTTCTTGAAGCCATTACCTTTTTTATTCAAATGCCACACTCCAAGATGATTAAAAACGTGCAACTGTAAAAGTATTTTCTATCGTCGGGATAAAGATATACCTCAAATGTGAGTACTCTTTAATAATCATTTCAATTCGTCTTTCGGAACGCTTTTTATTCATAATTGATATCATTGTAAAATTAAAACTTTAATTGTTGTACAGCCATGTTTTTTTTAATCATTAAAAGTATTCATATTTGCTTATGCCTTTTGTCAAATTTTATGATAACTCATTATTTAGTAAATTTTCATTTTTTTTTTTTTGGCGCCAAAACTAAGGTCCCTTTAAGATTGACATATTTCGTATGAAAGCAGTCAGGACTTTAATAGAACAGCTAAAGTATTTGCTAACATCTGCCTTCAAAGCTTACGTTTAGCACAGCAAATTGACTCTAAACTACTTTTCAAAACATTTACAGAAATGCCCGTTGGGAATGTTTCGAATATAGCCAATATTTTTTTTTTTTGTAAAACGCGTCATAATTAGTAATCGGTAAATTGGCGGCCACCGTGGTGTGATGGTAGAAATAAGGTTTTTCAATTAGAAGAAAATGTTTCTAAGCGGGGTCGCCCCTCGGCAGTGTTTGGCAAGTGCTCCGAGTGTATTTCTGCCACGAAAAGCTCAGTGACAACTCATCTGCCTTGCAGATGCCGTTCGGAGTCGGCATAAAACATGTAGGTCCCGTCTGGCCAATTTGTAGGGAAAATCAAGAGGAGCACGACGCAAATTGGAAGAGAAGTTCGGCCTAAAATCTCTTCAGACGTTATCGCGATTTACATTTTTAAATTACGTTGCACATTTTTCGGGGCTTGAAATATGAAGAGCTTCCTCTTCATAACCTTCAAAGTATCTAGCGTCTTCGGGTCGTTTATATCATCAAAAGGAGTAAATTTTTTTTGGAAGTTTGCTCATTTCAGGAAACCCTGACAATGCGAAAGAAGAACAATAACAATGCGAAAGAAGAACAAACAGTTTTGCACCCCTCACAAACCACTGCTGTCAGGTGCATACCAAACGTAATCTCGATACACCTTCTAACACCAAGGGTAACGAAACAACCAAATAGCATTACAGTTCTTATAGGGATCGTTATATACACGCTGGGTAGGGCCAAAAACATTGACTAGCACTACTATGATTACACCAACTACATAAAGATATACCCATCTTAAGTGCATAGGGTACATTGACTCCAACACGCACCACCAACGGAAAAAGGTAGGCGGGAGGCACACGTATTCTCATGGGTACGAGTATAGAAACCAAATGGACATCTTTCTTCAGTAAGAATTCATATTTGGAAAAAAGTCGGTATCTGTACCTCAAAACAAGTATCGCACTGTCATGATATACGTGTTAAAACTAAACTTCAAATACCCACCTTCTAACTAGATGGCGTTCGAATATCCTAATGACATGAACTATATATAGCCCATCCGAAAAAGCACACATTGTTGTTCAAATAGTATCAGCGTTTTTTTATTATTTGTGTTAATAATCTAATGTGTCGTTACTACAGACACCTGACAGTATGGACATTCTGTCACGGAACATGCTCAAGAATCCCCAAGTACAAAATGATTACATGGTTCCAATGTAACAGTGCTATTATTCCCTTCACAATCCATATGTACATTTTTTTTAACATTTGCAATCATTCAAATTTACAAGTCAACTAAATGTAATGCTGTACAACAAGCTGGGTACGGCCCTCGTAGCGTTTTTGTGTGCTTTCGCACATGTGGAAATAGCTTGTCCTATTGATGAGATGCGCGATAGTGCGCTATCACCTAGTTAATTAATTTAAAGTTTAGCATCAAGTCCCTAGCCTTAGGCGAACACGGCTTGTCAAATTTTAACCACAACGGGGGAAAGTGGCGGACTACGGGAGCATTGGCAGCCAAGCCTTTTCGCTCTGAACACCATCCTGCGCGCTGCCAAGCCGTCGGACTTGCCGTCGTTAGGTTAAGCTTTTCGTTATAATTAGTTATTAGTTTTTTTTATTATTTTTCCTCTTCCTCATGGTCGGTGATCCTTGCATAACTGCGAGGTTGCGTACCGCAAGGGGGGCGGCATGTTTAGGCCCAATGCCTAACTTTCTTTGTTTGACGGCGCCCCTCACTAACGTTTTAATGACGTTTCCAGCCACCTACACTCTCACGACTGCATTTGTGTGCATGCAGGCACATGCATGTGTTTCATGCACATGTATGTGCATGTGTGCTGTTTGTTAGCACCCATGCACGTATATGTGGGAGAGATTGTGTGCGTGGCTTTCCCCTTCGTACAAAAGAAGGACTTTTTCTCGGCCTAGCGCTTATCATCAACCGGACGACCGTTCTCTTTTATGATCAACCATCGACCGATACGCATCTTCCAGGATCATCGCCTTAATTCGACATACAGGTAAACTTATCGCACTCATTGTTAGCACTGTACCTTTATCACCAATTTCTCAAATTTCAATATAGTCTTATAACGAGGAAAAATTCTCTTGTGTTCTTTCTATTTATTTCTGAGTGATCTATCGCACCCGAGATCAACCCTTTTGTGCCTACCCACTGCCGGTTTACGACGCACTCAGGCCAAACAATAGTATTATTTATCACTAAATTTATTTCGCTATTTGTATTAATCACAATTAATTTTGTTTTCTGTTCATTCAATTTGAGCCTATTCATTACATTGTAATAAATGTTGAAGTAAACGAAGAGAAATGCTGATGAGTAGCGCTAAATTATCATTCTTCGTTTATTAAAGAAATCCATTTCTATTTATGCAAAAGTTCTTAACCTACACATACATAATTACATTAATGCTTACATACCAAAAAGTACATGATTTCATAATAAATAGTTGTTTGTCAGCACTTTATTATAGTGACCTACATATTGTCAATATGATCCGCACATAAGCTGTTTGGTATGACGAATCGATATATTGGGCGGTTTAGCAAATGCGAATGAACTCATAGTGGCTATCTGGGTCAGTCAAATATGAACGTTTGTGTGTATGTATATTTGTAACGTTAAACGCATTCGAAGTGAGGTGAATTCCACGCAACACTACACCACCGGCCTTCCAAGAGTAAACGTATATAAATGTATATAAGTTTGCCGTGTTGTTTCATTTTACGTTTAATGACCCAGCCAACTTGCTTGGTGTTGCCAAATTTTACATTCTTTTTGTTTTGTCTTTCACATTCAATTGTAATTTATGTCATAGTGATTGCTATAAGTAATGAATTGTTTGCTTATGTGTTCTTTGCTTTTATTTGTTTACATTTGTTTTACATACAGTGCATATTATGCTGATTCTCGTTTTTTTTTCATAATATGCTAACTTTGGTTTTTTTTCTTCATTCTTACATTTGTATATATCATGTGTTTTTTGCATGTGTACCAATTGAGTTAACATTTCTTTATTGTTTTTCTTTTTTTTTGTTTGGTGCTTATTGGGAGTAACGTGGAATGCTTATTTGTATAATTAAAAATTTTTTGATTAACGTGTTTTGGTAGTTATTGAAGGTTTTGTATTAGTTTATATTAGTTTCTTACCCTTATTGGTTCTATCGTTCTATTTAGTAGATTGTGCAAAACTATTTTCCTATCGAAATTTTTCTATGTATATAAGTTAAGGTAAAAAAAAATATGTTTCTTATTATTTAAAGTTAAAATATTTTTCCTAATATATAAAATTATGACCTCTTCAATAGTGAGGTTTTCTTAGATGAGAGCCAGGCAAACTTATAGTTATCTCTTTAATATAGTGTTTCTAGCAACTAATAAATGATTTAGATTTCCTTACTATTTCTATTAAACAAAGATTTTTCATTGCTATTTCATTTCATTTCGCAGTTTAAACCTATTAATTAAAAAAAAATCTTTAACTAGTGATACTGAAAATTGAGGAGCTGCTATTTATAGTAGTAGAAGTAGTTCAGGTGATGGTTAAGAAGGAAGGTACAGTGGATGCAAAAATTTTCATATCTTTATGTCTTTCGCATTTTCTAGCAACATTTTTGATCTTAAATGTCATGCGATTTCTGCGGCGGCCGCCAGAACAGAATCGTCATGATTTTATGAAGAATTCCTTGTATTTTATCGCGATTTGTCACTTGCGTATCTTCTAGAGTTAATGCAATTATTTGATCTTTGGGAACTTGGTTACCTTTTTAATTTATAAATTCGCCTACTGCAGTATATATTCAATTATTTTTCACCAATTTGTTCCTCAGGACAGCTGTGTTTTTTATTCTTTACAAGTCCTAGATTCCAGCCACAGCCTAAGAAGCAATTGTCCTAAGTCAATCTTATCATTAACAATCAGGTTGCTTGTTTTTCTTACGCTACCATTTTTCTATGAAAAGGAGAGCGACATGTCCCATTGTTGCAAATTTATATAGCGCTTCGCATATATTTTAAGGTTCTCTTCTTGGCTTTTCTTCATTATTGCTGTTGTTATGGGCTGGTTTTATAGTTTTTGTATTTTGCATATATTCACTGACACGAATTTTATCAGGGCTGTGGTCTAAATTTTCTGCTTTGACGGCCTTGATAACTTCCATAAGAACTACTATTGCGAAGCTTCCTGTTTGTCTTTGTTTTCACTGATATCAAAGAAATTTGTGCAAATTCTTGATTTGTCAGCTGAATTATACAGGGGTGATGAAACTCTCTTTATTCTTGATTGGGACATTTTGGGGCTTACTATGTGACGAAGCTTTATTTTTAATTGTCTACTGCTCTCCCTTGAATTGGATAAAAGGCTTTTAGATACGGTCTGGTACGGTTTTCAGCTGCCTATATTTAATTTTCATATAGTTTTTGAGTAACGTAGCTATTGCAATGGTCAATAGTACGATTACGCAGATTAAAACTGCTAGCCAATCATCTGGAATGTTTGGAGCAGCTTTTGTTTCTGGTTCAGCTGGTGGTATATATTTTAATATTCTATCTTCTGTTTCTTTATTTTCTGAATTTTACTTTCCTAATTCATATCCGGCTAATGCTGTAATATGTTATATGCGCTTGAATAAAAACACTGATGAGTAGCGTTAGAAAGCGATTCTACTTTATTGCCGAAATTCATTTCTATTTATACAAAAGTTCTTAACCTACACATATGTACATACTTACAGGAATATTTATATACTAGAAGTGCATGACTTAATTATGAAAAATGGTTTGTCAGCGAATTATTGTATTGACCTACATATTGTCAATATGATCCGCGCTTGAGCAGTTTGGTATGACGAATCAATATATTGGGCGATTTGGCAAATGCGAATAAACTCATGGTGGTTAACTGGGTCAATTAAATATGAACGTTTGTTTGAATGTATATTTGTAACATTAAGCGTGTTCCAAGTGAGGTGAATTCCACGCAACACAACTCCATCGGCCTTTTAAGTGAGCGTATATAATTTTGTGCTTAATTATAGACGGTCACTCTAATGTCACTGTTATAAGTGTGCCGTATTGTTTCATTTTACGTTAAATGACCCAGTCAACTTGCTTGGTGTTACCAAATAATTGTTTTGAATTCAGTTGTAATTTATATCATAGTGGTAACTTGATATTATAAGTTTATGTTTTTCTTTTTGCTTTTATTCATTTGCATTTGCTTTATATACAGTGCCCGTTATGCTTACTCTTGTTTACTTTTTTCATAATATCCTGACTTTTGCTATTTTTTTCGTATATTTACTATGATGAGTAATGTTTTGCACAGCCGACCTTTAAGTGTGTCGACTCACCTAAAAATCGGCTTGTGTTTACAAATTAACGTTTGTGAATTGATGGTAACTTGATACCAATATGAATTTTTAATTTTTTTTGTTTTTGTTTTCTCATTTTTATTTTCGTATTTGTTGTGTGCTGACTTTTGAATAGCGAGTAAAGTGGAATGCTATTGTTGATTGTTAAATAATTGTGAGCCATTAGCATATTTTTTATATTGGGTAAGCCTATTTTTATGGGCTATTATTTCCTTATTTTGTAGGTAGGTTAATGTAAAAGTATTTTCTATTACTATTTTCTATTTTTTTTTTTTGGATTTATAATAAAAGATATTTCCCTATTAGTATTTCATATTCTCCCAGTGGCTAAAGTAAAATATTTTCCCTTAAAGTTATGACATCTCTAAAAACTAGGTTTTCCTAACTGAAACAGGGCATACTTATATCTATTGGTGGTTGTGTGAGGACCAAATATAATCCATTAATTTGGCCCACACAAAACCACCACCCCATAACACAGGAGCAGTACTACAGACAACACGAGACACAAACAAGTCTCTGAAACATCATAAAAACCCGATTAGCAACATTGCCAACACAACACGGGACACAAACAAGTGTCAGAAACATCACTAGCGCAACAAGTTGCCGCAACACGCCACAGCAACACCGTAACCATGGCAACGCAACGAACTATGCTAGCAACATCAAGAGCATTGGCTATAAAAAGGGCAAAACGAGAAGACAGGAGGCAGTCAGCACGCGGTTGTGGTTGCGATCGGAGCTACTATTGGAGCGCTCTGGAAGGCATATCGGTTTTGACCATTGCAAGCCAGTGCGTTTCATAGGAGAAAGTCGTGGACTGAAGATTGTGGGTAAGCAGGTTTTGACCGCTCTACAACGCTTTAGATCACGCTTGCTCCCTCGCAAGCAAACGCCCTCCACAGCATCGTGATCCCGCGCTCAGCCAAACGTCGTCCGCGGCAGAAGTACGTCGGCAACCGCAGTAGGAGTGAGTCGAGGTGAAACGCAACAACGTGACTGTACCGAGGCTAACGGATCTCACCTAACGGGGCGCAAAGTTACGACTGTCACCTGCGCAGCAATTGAAGGGCATCTGAAAGGCGTATCGGTTTTGACCATCGCAAGACAGTTCCCGTCATAGGAGAGAGCCGTGGGTTGAGGATTGTGGGTAAGCTGGTTTTGACCGCTCTACAACGCCTTAAACTACGCTCGTTCCCCGCTAAGCGAAGGCCCACAACGTCACGAGCCCGCGCGCCATCGCCATAAGCCTCGGCGGAAGAGTAACGCATACACACGACGTTGGCCACAGCAGAGTCACGCTTACATACGACGTTGGCCGCAGCAGAGCTACGCAAATATACGACGTTGGCCACAGCAGAGTCACGCATACACACGACGTTGGCAGCAGAGCCACCCATAAATACGACGCTGGCAGAGCCACGAATACGCAAGACGTTGGCAGCAGCAGAACTACGCGTACATATGACGTTGGCCGCAGCAGAGATACGCAGGCATACGACGCTGGCCGCAGCAGGCTTAGCACTGCCACTAACCATAATAGGAACACGCCGGCGGAAGGCGTCACCGAGACACATTCACACATACCTAGACGGCGACCAGTACGGCGCCCTAACAGAACGTTCCTAACGGGACACGAGGGACCGCTAGCCCATCACGAATTATCAAGCAAGCAATGAAATTAAGTGAATTATAGATACACATTTTATACATTTTATATTATAGTTTAGGGAATTTACCAATAAAGTGAATTTATATGAAAACGATTTGCAAGGCGCCCCGAAATAAAAATTCATTGTAAACGAACCTTGGACACGGAAAGTATACCCCAGCAGTTACTGAAGAAGCACCGGGGCAAGGAAAAGCTTCGTTACAATTGGCGCCCGAGCAGGGACCCTGCAAATCGTACAACGTCAGAAGGAACATTCCTGACTAGAAACCTAACAGAAAATTGCCGACCAGATTGACACCACGTGGCTAGACAATATTTCAAAGGAGCAGCTGATATCCATTACACATGAGCTGGGCATTGAGCAGACAGGCACCACCCGAGAAATTAGAAAGCGCATAGCAGCCATGGCTTCAAAAGCAAATGTTGACTCGGAAATACACACAAAATTTTTATCCTTAGAAGCCGCGTGTAGGAAGGAAAATTCAGCAAACACGAGTAAGGAAAATGAGTCTAAGACACCGATCCCGCCGAACGGAGGCGGAGCCATGAATATCGCCGATAGACCAGCTGAGCACAACCAGTTTGCGTTCCCTCCCAGGAACACACTACCCCCACAACAGTGCGCATCATCCGGAGTAGCGGTACCACCCAACGGTGCATCTCGGGCACCGACCGTTATATTCGCACCCATCATCGACCAGGTAAGAAAGTGGTCAGTGAAATATGAAGGTGGACGGGACCCTCTAGCTTTCGTCGAACGGCTGGAAGAACTAGCCGATGTCTATACGCTAAACGTAGACTTGTTCCCAAAAACGATGCCCGAATTGCTAGGTGGCACCGCTCTTCAATGGTACCGCAATAACAACGTACACTGGAGCAACTGGACGACCTTCAAGCGCGACATTTTAAGCTTCTTTCTAACAGCCAGGTACTTCGAGCGTCTCGAGGGCGAAATACGGCAACGAAGGCAGCACGCCCGCAAAAGATATAAAGATTATGTCCTAGGGATACAAAGCTTGATGAGACACGCCGGATACAGCAACGAGCAATGCCTGGAAAGAATTTTCCGCAATAGCCACCCCGATTATTTACTCTACATTCGCCGAAGAGATTTCAACACCCTAGGAGAACTCATCTCTCTCGCCGAGGAATATGAAGGTATCCACGAAGGTTACCGACGGACATCAGATGGATCACGTCGCGAAATAGCGAGACACGTCGTTGGTGACAAAACTACAGCTTCATCACCGCAGTCGGAACGATCATCCCACCAGCAGCCACCGAGGGTACAGCGCCACTCACCACCAGAAACTCGGGTTTTCCATCCGAGCAGGGTAGGTAGAAGGTGGGGCCAAGAAGGACACTATGCAAGGAGATGTTGTAACCCACGGAAAATTTTTTGTTGGGAGTGCGGTCGAAACGATATACGCACGATTGAGTGCTGCCGTCGACGTCAGGGAAACGACGGAGGGCTTCACCAAGGACAAGGCGCGGTGAGCCCACTGAACCCAGCGCCGAATCAGCGGTTGTCATGTACCAGGAACACGGTCGCCTATATGCCCCAGCTCAGATTGGAGCAGTATCGTTGGAGGCAGTTATCGATACAGGGGCCTCAAGGAGCTTCGTTTCAGCCACCCTCGCGAATCACGTGGTGAGTTCTGGAAGCGGGGAGAGGGTAAGAGTGGCCATCAAAATAACAATGGCCAACGGAGTCAGCACTACGATTTTCGATGCCGTAAGGACAGAGGTACGCCTCGGAGATTCGTCATTGCACACAGTCCTACATGTGATGCCCGGGGCAATCGACGACATTATACTTGGCCTAGATACGTTTGGGAGCCTAGGAGCAGCCATATCATGTGGAGGAGGACACCTCGTGCTAACCAGACCCCTTGCTAAGCACACACCGCCTCCTGGAGCCACGGCGGAGACCATTCAGAGTATAACACCACCGAGTGCGAGGAACGGCAAGTACGACGTCAGGAACGGAATTAACGGCGACACACCCAGCAATGAACATAGTGGTATAGAAGGCGAGGGGGATCGCATACGAGAATTTCTGGCAGTAGAACTCAAAAAGTTCGAGGCCATGAGCGGAGTGACGACGGTAGCCGAACACAAGATCATCCTGACTGACGACCGTCCCATCAAGCAACGGTATTTCCCGCACAATCCAGCGATGCAGAGCATAATTAGCAACGAGATCGACGAGCTCCTCGCGAAGGGATGCATCGAGCCATCCTGCAGCCCACATAGCGTCCCGATCGTGTTAGCTAAGAAAAAGAACGGTAAGTGGAGGCTTTGCGTGGACTACCGGCAGCTCAATGCCAAGTCAGTTCCCGACGCATACCCGCTGCCAAGGATACAGCACATCTTGGACAAACTACGACAAGCGAAATATATAAGTAGCCTCGACCTGAAGAACGGCTACTGGCAAATACCGATGGAATCAAACAGTCGCCCCTACACGGCTTTCACGGTACCCGGACGCGGCCTGTTCCAGTGGCGTGTCATGCCCTTTGGTTTGCACTCGGCACCCGCAACGTTCCAGAGGGCGCTCGACCAGGTCATTGGGCCAGAAATGGAGCCCCATGCTTTTGCGTACCTGGAAGATATTATCGTAATAGGCACAACTTTAGAGGAACACATCCGCAATTTAAGAGAGGTGATGTTACGACTACAGCGCGCCAACCTCAGGATCAACCCAGAGAAGTGTGATTTCTTTAGGAAAGAACTCAAGTACCTGGGCCACGTGGTCAGCGATAAAGGGATCCACACGGACCCAGAAAAGGTTGCCGCTATTCACTAACTGTAGCCACCGACCAGCGCGAAAGAAGTACGCCAATACCTAGGAATAGCCTCGTGGTACCGCCGTTTCGTGCCCGATTTCGCCACTATAAGCCAGCCGCTCACCGCCCTGTTAAAGAAAGGCAAGCATTGGAGATGGGGAACCGAGCAGCAAGAAGCCTTCGACATCATCAAACGGAAACTCACTGAAGCACCCATACTTGCATGCCCGGATTTCACGAAAACATTCACCCTGCAGACGGACGCGAGTAACTACGGCCTGGGGGCAGTGCTGACACAGGAGTTAGAAGAGGGCGAGCGAGTGATCGCTTACGCCAGCCGGAAGCTCAACCAGGCAGAGGCCAACTATTCACCCACCGAAAAGGAGTGTCTGGCCATCGTTTGGGGAATCCGTAAGATGAGGCCATACTTGGAAGGCTACACATTTGAAGTAATAACCGACCACGTGTCACTAAGGTGGCTAAATTCCATTGAGAGCCCTTCCGGCCGCATAGCGCGATGGGCCTTAGAACTACAGCAGCACACCTTCGACATTGAGTATCGTAAGGGAAAGCTCAACCTGGTGGCGGACGCTCTATCTCGACAGCCGCTGGAAGCATTACGATTTACCACGACGACGGAACCACAATGCAAGTGGTGGCACAAACGGGTCAGCGAGGTACGCACCCACCCGGAGAAATACGCCGACTATACGATACAGGATGGACACTTATACCGCCATATTCCCTGCCGGTCACACGGCGAAGAGGCGGTACCATGGAAATTGTGTATGCCCACACCACTCAGACAGCGAGTGTTACAGGAAAATCATGACATACCAAGCGCGGGACACATGGGTATCCGCCGGACAGTAGCACGAGTCGCCAACCGATATTATTGGCCCGGTATGTTCCGTGACATCAGCCGGTATGTACGTCAATGCGAATCCTGCCAGAAATACAAGGAAACACAACAAAAGCCAGCCGGAAAGATGCTCTCACAGGTAGCCCAGGAACCATTTGCCATGGTCTGCGTCGACTTCGTTGGACCCCTACCACGGTCTACACACGGAAACACCATGTTACTGGTATTTTTCGACCGATTCAGCAAGTGGGTGGATTTGATCCCCATGAGGCGTGCTACCGCAGACGGCCTTCGCCGAGCTTTCAGGGAACGGATACTCGCAAGGTTTGGCGTCCCCAAAGTACTCATATCCGACAACGGCGCGCAGTTCTGTAGCACGCTCTGGCAGCGCTACCTTAAGGAAGTTGGCGTACGACAACAATACACCGCACCCTATACTCCCCAAGAAAACCCAACAGAACGAGCAAACAGGACCATTAAACGGATCATAGCGCAGCTCAAGAACTCAAAACATAAGCGATGGGACGACCTCCTCCCGAAAATTGGCCTAGCGATAAATAGTAGTGTCAACGCTTCTACAGGCTACAGCCCAACTTTCCTCGTGCAAGGACGAGGGCCACGACTGCCAGGAGCCCTATTCGATGAAGTCAACGTTGGGACGGGTGCAGCTCTCGCTACGGCCGAGGAGAAGTCCAACAGAATGCAGGAGGCCCTCAGAATAGTGAGGCAGAATATGGAGCGGGCAGCAATAGATCAAGCACGCCATTACAACCTACGGCGGAGAAAATGGACCCCAGTAGTCGGCGAGTTGGTCCTTGCCAAGGAGCACCACTTGTCAAAGGCTGCGGAGGGATATGCAGCGAAATTGGCACCCAAGTATGGTGGCCCTTACCAAATCCTGGGGAATGTCTCCCCAGTAATTGTCAAACTAAGGAAAATCGATAGTGGGAAGGAGAAGACGGCAAACATTGCCGAACTAAAGGCATACCATTCATCGGAGACCGGAGAGACCACGAAACCAGGAAATAATAAACACAATCGAAATTAAAATAAATTCAGGGGAAAACAAACATATATTAATTAATGTCAAGGATGGGAGGATAAGCAAGCACCGGCCATTCTATCGCAAACCACCGAGGTGACAACACGTTCTTTTGCTACGAATTTCTTGACAAACCAACAATCTACAATGGAGGATTATAACGCCAAATTATCCAACAGCGCCAAGCGTATGCGCCAGCGCTACGAGGAGGAGGAAGCAAAACGCTGCTGGAAGGAGCTACTGGCGTCGACGTCAGCAACGCGCGTGGACCTACACACGCAAACTCGTACGCTGACGTCGCACGCAACATCACACCACTGAAAACTACGCCACCGCCGACGATATGCGCCCCGCAGCACGCGCAACCGCTCAGGACGCCGACAGTGATCCCAAGGAAGCCGTATACGCCGTTCGTATAGCTGCGGCAAACGCAGCCACTACCGTAGCGAACGCCCGACGCGCTTCCGTCTCGTACGCGCAGACAGCACGCATAGTCACGGCGAACACAGCTATCGCCGGATCCATAGCCAGACGCGCAATTGCTTCGTTTGCGAACGCCACACTCGCAGCAGTACGGGAGGTTGCCTCGGTCGAGGCCGACATGGCAACAACCGGACCACCGACAACAACCAACATTCTGGGAAGGGTACGGGTAGACCAGGCCGCCACAATTGGCAAGGGCAATGCCAACCGGCCACATAGCCCAATAAAACAGGCCGACACGATCGAGCTATCATCGGACGATGGACCACGAGGTATCGCACTCTACGCGACCGATCTCCGTTCCCTCGAGGGAAGCCGCTGGCTCACCGACACGGTCATCGACGCGTGGGCGAAGGAACTGGAGATCATGTACGGGCAACAGGGTACAACATTAAGCCCATTCGTAATTTGGCAACTCACCCAGAAGGATAACGAGGATGAAAACCATCGGCGCATACACCGAAGGCTGAGGAATACGGACCTGTTTGGTAAGCGCATCATACTGGCACCCCACAATGTATCGAACCATTGGTACTTACTGGCGCTAGCGAATCGGGAAATGACCCACCACGTGGCTGATGTGGAGTGCTGGCAAGAGCGCTACATATGGATAGCCGATTCCAGGGTCAGGGGCAAGGTCACATACGCGACTGAGGCGTGGCTGAAGTTCCTGCGGTGGGAGTACCAGCAGAGATACGGGAGTTCGGACTTCATGGCCCAGGAGTTACAGTTAGCCGTGCCGCAGCAGAGCATTGACAACGACTGTGGCATATACGTGCTGGAAAGCATCGACAGAGTCCTACGCTATACAGGACGGCGAGAAGGGAGACCTGGGCTCATACAGCAGCCGTTTACGGAGGAGATGGCAGCCCGGAAACGCGCAGAAATCTTAGCCACGATCCGCCGCAGCCATGCACCGAACAGAAAACGACCACATACCACCACCACCGTCGACCAGCCATATCCTGTAGCACAAACACACGCCAAAACAGTGCGCGCCCAGCCCAGCCATAAGCCGCCGCAGGCAGAACCTGGTTCAAACCCAGCGGAGGGACCGGAATACGGCCGAACAATAATATTCGCCGAGGATGCAGAGGGCCAGCGCTAGAACAATTCCCGGAGGTGGCAAACAAAGCACGAGAGTTGTTCACCGACATCGCCGAAGGGAGGTGCAACCCCCGGGTGAAATTCCGAACCGATAGGTACAAAATCACGATGAACAGAAGGAAGGTAACGATCCAAGTAGCAGACACGGGGGTTTAAATCGCCGAAGTGGGGGGGGGGGAGTGTTAGGACCAAATATAATCCATTAATTTGGCCCACACAAAACCACCACCCCATAACACAGGAGCAGTACTACAGACAACACGAGACACAAACAAGTCTCTGAAACATCATAAAAACACGATTAGCAACATTGCCAACACAACACGGGACACAAACAAGTGTCAGAAACATCACTAGCGCAACAAGTTGCCGCAACACGCCACAGCAACACCGTAACCATGGCAACGCAACGAACTATGCTAGCAACATCAAGAGCATTGGCTATAAAAAGGGCAACACGAGAAGACAGGAGGCAGTCAGCACGCGGTTGTGGTTGCGACCGGAGCTAATATTGGAGCTCTCTGGAAGGCATATCGGTTTTGACCATTGCAAGCCAGTGCGTTTCATAGGAGAAAGTTGTGGACTGAAGATTGTGGGTGAGCAGGGTTTGACCGCTCTACAACGCTTTAGATCACGCTTGCTCCCTCGCAAGCAAACGCCCTCCACAGCATCGTGATCCCGCATCCAGCCAAACGTCGTCCGCGGCAGAAGTACGTCGGCAACCGCAGTAGGAGTGAGTCGAGGTGAAACGCAACAACGTGACTGTACCGAGGCTAACTGATCTCACCTAACGGGGCGCAAAGTTACGACTGTCACCTGAGCAGCAATTGAAGGGCATCTGAAAGGCGTATCGGTTTTGACCATCGCAAGACAGTTCCCGTCATAGGAGAGAGCCGTGGGTTGAGGATTGTGGGTAAGCTGGTTTTGACCGCTCTAAAACGCCTTAAACTACGCTCGCTCCCCGCTAAGCGAAGGCCCACAACGTCACGAGCCCGCGCGCCATCGCCATAAGCCTCGGCGGCAGAGTCACGCATACACACGACGCCAGCAGAGATACGCATACACACGACGTTGGCCACAGCAGAATCACGCATACACACGACGTTGGCAGCAGAGCCACCCATAAATACGACGCTGGCAGAGCCACGAATACGCAAGACGTTGGCAGCAGCAGAACTACGCGTACATACGACGTTGGCCGCAGCAGAGATACGCATCATACGACGCTGGCCGCAGCAGGCTTAGCACTGCCACTAACCATAATAGGAACACGCCGGCGCAAGGCGTCACCGAGACACATTCACACATACCTAGACGGCGACCAGTACGGCGCCCTAACAGAACGTTCCTCACGGGACACGAGGGACCGCTAGCCCATCACGAATTATAAAGCAAGCAATGAAATTAAGTGAATTATAGATACACATTTTATATTATAGTTTAGGGAATTTACCAATAAAGTGAATTTATATGAAAACGATTTGCAAGGCGCCCCGATATACAAATTCATTGTAAACGAACCTTGGACACGGCGAGTATACCCCAGCAGTTACTGAAGAAGCACCCGGGGCAAGGAAAAGCTTCGTTACAGTTGAAGTAAAAGTATTTTTCCTAATATGTAAAATTATGACCTCTTGAATTGTGGGGTTTTCTTAAGTGAGACCCAGGCGCCTAAACATTTATATTTATTTGTAATAACTAATAGTGATAAATGAATGATTTATTTTTTCTGTTGTTTTCTTGATTTTTTTTTCTCATACGAGGTGTGAAATTTTTAACTTAAGTGGATGCAAAAATTTTTCGTATCTTTAAATGTTCTTTTTATATTTTCGATATTTTCCAGCATTATTACTATTTTTTTTTATCTTATGTGTGTCATGCGATTTCTGCGGCGGCCACCAAGACAGAAACGTCATGATTTTTATGAAGAATTATTTTTATTTTTACCGGGATTGTCACATGCATAGCCTCTTGGGTTAGTGCAATTATTTGATTTTTGAGAACTTGGGTACCTACTATTATTATTTTAAATTTGCCTACTCGAGTATATATTTAATAATTTTTCACCAATTTGTCCATCAGGACAGCTGTGTTTTTCCTTATTAATTTCAAGTTCTGGATTGCCGGCATTTCTTGTATGCATGGTCGAATATTGTCCTAAGTCAATAACTTCCTCAACAATCTGGTTGCTTGAAATCCTTCCTACGTTTACATTTTTCTATCCTAAGATGAAAACGAGCGCGACATTTCTTATTGCTGCAAATTTATATAGCGCTTCACATATATTTTTATATGTTCTCTTTGTGACTTTTCTTCATTTTTTTTGTTGTTCTTGTTTTCTGGTTTGTTTAGTATTTCAGTATTTTGCATACTTCCCTAGAAACTTCTACTGTGAATTGTAAAATTATGCAAATTCCTGATTTGCCATTGAATTTAGGCGTGGCTAATGAAGCTTTACTGTCAATTGAGACATTTTGAAGGTTACTTTTTGGGGTTTACTATGTAATGAAAGTTTATTTTTAATTGTCTACTGCTCTTCCTGAAATTGGATAAAGGAATTTTAGATACGATTTGGTACGGTTTTAAGCTGCCTATAATTAATTTTCATATAATTTTTTAGTATTTAGCTATTGCAATGATTAATAGCACGATAACGCAGAAAAAACTGCTAGCCAAACATCTGGAATGTTTGGAGTAGCTTTTGTTTCTGGTTCAGCTGGTGGTCCATATTTAACTATCCTGTTTTCTGTTTCTGAATTTCCTGAATTTTCCTTCTCTAATTCATAACCGGCTTATGTTATTATTATTCCGTGTGCTATCTTTGTCCACCAAGCTATGTTGAAATTGTCTAATATTATTTTTCTACTTTTGTGAGAAATGAACTAAATTTAATTTTTAATAAAATTTTTGATTTTATTCTTTATCCTATGCATTTCATTTTATTTGTTTATTTAGTTAACGCTATTAAAGTATAAACAATTTTTTTATTAATGGAAAAATTTGTTTAATTTACAAATTTTTAGCATTTTTTTTTTTTCAATTTACAAAATATTTTAAAAATAAATGTTTATGCCATTTTGCCTGATTTATTTGACATTATAAATAATTTTATTTTTCCTTTTTTAATTAATATTATAGAAACTACTGTTTAAAATTTGTTTCTAAAGTGTTTGGTTTTCTTAAAAGGAAATTTCTAAAGTTAATATTTTTAACATTTCTAGTTTTCTTAAAATTGAATTTTTTTTTCAAAGTATTGTTTAAAATTAAATTTTATGATTTTAATAATCGGGGATTGCCCATATTGCTTTTTTAAATGTATGAAAACATTTATTTGAAGCAATTTTTTAATTTTATAATTTATTTAATAATTTGGGAAAAATTTAAACAACGTGACATCAGGACGGACAAGGCGAAAGCTGTTTCGATTATACCTTGTAAATCTCTTCAAAGCCTTTCCTCCCGGGAGTGGGAGTTGAACTCGCACTCCTACGATATTTGAAATAGTTATAAACGCATTCAGCTACGTCATGCCTTAGTTGTTGTAAAGTTTTTCCCAATTGCCTTCTTTTTGCATATTTTAATATTTTACACATTGCATACTTCGTATGCAATTATGTGTTAAAGCTATGCTTGGTACGGCGGTTTTCAAAGAAACTTTGGTTTTGTTGCTGTTTTTGTTCTATTTATAGAACTACAACGAATTAACCAATTTTGTCTGTTTGTATGATTTTAATAATCGGGGATTGCCCATATTGCTTTTTTAAATGTATGAAAACATTTATTTGAAGAAATTTTTTAATTTTATAATTTATTTAATAATTTGGGAAAAATTTAAACAACGTGACATCAGGACGGACAAGGCGACAGCTGTTTCGATTGTACCTTGCAAATCTCTTCAAAGCCTCTTCTCCCGGGAGTGGGAGTCGAACTCGCACGCCTACGATAGTTGAAATGGTTATAAACGCATTCAGCTACGTCATGCCTGTTGTAAAGTTTTTCCCAATTGCCTTCTTTTTGCATATTTTAATCTTTTACACATTGCATACTTCGTATGCAATTATGTGTTAAAGCTATGCTTTGTACGGCGGTTTTTTCCCAAATTATTAAATAAATTATAAAATTAAAAAATTGCTTCAATAATACATTTAAAAAAGCAATATGGGCAATCCCCGATTATTAAAATCATACAAACAGACAAAATTGGTTAATTCGTTGTAGTTCTATAAATAGAACAAAAACAGCAACAAAACCAAAGTTTCTTTGAAAACCGCCGTACCAAGCACAGCTTTAACACATAATTGCATACGAAGTATGCAATGTGTAAAAGATTAAAATATGCAAAAAGAAGGCAATTGGGAAAAACTTTACAACAACTAAGGCATGACGTAGCTGAATGTGTTTATAACCATTTCAACTATCGTAGGAGTGCGAGTTCGACTCCCACTCCCGGGAGAAAAGGCTTTGAAGAGATTTACAAGGTATAATCGAAACAGCTGTCGCCTTGTCCGTCCTGATGTCACGTTGTTTAAATTTTTCCCAAATTATTAAATAAATTAAATTTTATGTTATTATTATTTTTTTTACGCCACATTGGGCTTCAATCTTTTTCCCTATTTTTAGGTATAGTTTGTGCCATTTTTAAAGCTGACATCAAACTTTTTGTAAAAAAAATTTGTTCATCCTACCATATTAAAAAAAAAATCCTAAGCAAAAACGAAGTTGTTGCTCATAGTTTAGCGTCCCTGAGGCCGCTCAATTGATTCTAAAAATTTGTATTATACTTAAACATTTACACCTTTCTGCCATTCAGGATATTGTTTGCTGCGGATTTTTGCTGTTGATGAAGATTTCCTTATCCACCTCGCTTATGCTTTTATTCGGCCAGTCATCCTTATTCCACCTCGCTTATGCTTTTATTTGGTCAGTCATCCTTATTGCCGATCAGAATGTTGTTTATTCCACCTCGCTAACGCGTTTATTTGTTCAGTCATCCTTGTTGCCGATCAGAATGTTGTTTAACTTTATTTGCCGTTAACTTCGATTTTAATTTGTTCAAATCCTCATAACTGATGATGGTAGCAATTTTCTGGGAATCCTTTTTGTAGCGCAAAATTTCGCCTTCCTTTGTATCCTGTTTTTCAGGATTACTTAATTTATTTTTAATTTGCAGGACTTTTAGTCCTGTCTTTAAAATTCTTGTCATTTAGCGAACTGTTTGTTGAGATGGCAGGATTTCTGTTCAGCAAGATCTAGCGAATTTTGCTTATGAGCAAGTTTTCAGCTAATTGAAGATCAGGTTGGTAGGATCTTCCTCCAACTAGATTTTTTAGCAGCTTTGCCCATTTTAATCTAGTTTGGTAGGATAGCCATGTAACATGTTATATGCGCTTGAATAAATACACTGATGAGTAGCGTTAGAAAACGATTCTATTTTATTGACGAAATTCAATTCTATTTATACAAAAGTTCTTAACCTACACATACCTACCTACATGAGTGTTTACATACTAGAAGTGCATGATTTAAAATGAAAAATGGTTTGTCAGCAAATTATTGTATTAACCTACATATTGTCAATATGATCCGCGCTTGAGCAGTTTGTATGACGACTCATTATATTGGGCGATTTGGCAAAGGCGAATGAACTCATTGTGGTTATTTGGGTCAATTAAATATGAACGTTTGTTTGTATGTATATTTGTAACATTAAGCGTGTTCGAAGTGAGGTGAATTCCACGCAACACTACAATGCTATCATTATGCCGTGTGCTATCTTTGTCCACCAAGCCATGCTAAAATTCTCTAATATTATTTTCCTGTTACTTTAAGAAAGGAAATCTAATTTAAGCTTATAAAATTTCTTTGTTTTTTGTCTTTATTATTATTGAACCTAAAAATTCCAGTTTACTTACGAAAAATATTTAATTGACATTATAAAAGCAATCATTTAAAAATTTTTTTCTAAAAAAATTTTTTCAATTTAATATTTTTAACATTTCTAATTTTCTTAAAATTGTAATTTATATTTTAAATTACGTATATTTTATTTATTCTATTGGAAATTTTTTCAATATTTTTATTTTACAATAAAAATTTTCCTAGAATCTTTTTAAATTTTATTTTTTTTAAATTATCATCAATTAAGTATAATTTATTTTTCTTATTATTTTTTTTAACATTATAAAAGTTATTAAAAAAAATGGTTGTTCATAATTTTAAAATTTTTAGCATTTTAATATAATTTATGTTTTTTCTTTAATTTACAACTTCTGTTTTTATTTCTTGCATAGCAAAGAAATAACTAAACTTTCTTTTTTTTCTTCAAACTATTTTAAAAATTTTCTTGAAATTTTAGTATGTAATTTTTTTTTTCATTATACCTATTTCAACTAAATACTAGTCATAATTTTCAAAAAAAAAACATCCGTTTGCTGTTACCAAAATATCCGGTTCGCCTATGTTGTCCCTCTGGTATGATAATCCACTCGATTATGCTTTTGTCCAAAATATCCGCGGTTTCCTCAATCTTTGATGATATTCCACTCGATTATGCTTTTGTCAAAAATATCCGCGGTTTGCTGAATCTTTGATGATATTCCACTCGATTATCCTGTAGCTATTGTTGTTGCTTGAAGTTGTTTTTGTTTTTTTTATTATTTTTGCAATAGCATTTGGTTCTTTGGATCTGTGGTTAATATAAAGTGTTCTAGCTCTACAGCTGTACGCGTTACATAGCGTGATCCTTGGTAAAGTAAAGTGTACGCGTTACAAAGCGTGATCCTTTTCCCGTTTGACAAAATAAAAAACTTGGCAGGATCTGTGACCAGCTAGATCCTTTTTAGCGTTGCTTCAGCAGCAACTTTATGCTTAAGGATCGAACTGGCAAGATCTTTTCCAGTCAGATCGTTTTAGCAGTTGTGCTGATGTTTGATCTGAACTGGCAGGATCGCCATGTAATAAATGTTAAAGTAAATGAAGAGAGACGCTGGTGAGTGGTATTAAATTATCATTTTTCGTTTATTAAAGAAATCAATTTCTATTTACACAAAAGTTCTTAACCTGCACATACATAATTACATTAATGCTTACATACTAAAAAGTACATGATTTCATAATAAATATATGTTTGTCAGCATTTTATTGTAGTGACCTACATATTGTCAATATGATCCGCACATAAGCTGGCTGGGCGGTTTGGCAAATGCGAATGAACTCATAGTGGTTATCTGGGTCAGTAAAATATGAATGTTTGTGTGTATGTATATTTGTAACGTTAAACGCATTCGAAGTGAGGTGAATTCCACGCTACACTACCATATGCCATTTCATAATTTCATCTATATCACATTCTAACTTTCGTTTACATTCTCCACTGTTTCTGCTTCAGTATATACCAATGTATCGTCGGCATACCTTAACACTTTGGATTTTGATATCGCTTTTTCTATAACATTTATGTAAATTATAAACGTTATTGCTCCCATAATCGACCCTTGGGGCACCCATGTATTCACGTATGAAAAACTTGATTTTGTGGTTTTTATTTTTGTTTGTTGTCTACGATTTGTAAGCTAGTCCTTAAACCAAAATAGCTCTTTTCCTCTTATTCCATACATATACAGCTTTGTTATAAGAATACCTCTGTCTACTGTTTCAAATGCTCTTTTAAAATTAAGAAATAGCGCTGCTATTATTGCTTTTCGTGGATGCTTCTTCCACCCACTTACAACTAAGTTTATTGCATTTTGGCATTAATGATTCTTACGAAATCCGGACTGGTTTAGAGACAGTATATTATTAGTTTCAAGGTACGTTTGTAGTTGATTTTTCCCAATGATTTCCATTATTTTTTCAAATATCTTAAAAGTATATATTGGACGAAACTCTTCACATTTTTTTGTTTTAGCAATTTTTTAAACCGGCACTACCAATGAGTCCTTCCATTCATTTGGGAATAATCCGCTCATTAATGAATGATTTATTAACTTTGTTAAGAAAGGCCCAAGCACATTCCAGTTCTCCAAAATAATCTTTGGGCTCACATTATTCCAACCTTTTTTGTTTTTAAGTTGTTTACAAATCTGGACTTCCCCAAACACCCAGTTTCTTGGAATAATATCAGCTCCGACAAAAATAACGGCACGCAGAAGCAAGCTGCAATAGTTGTTGAAGGCATGAGGATATAAAACTACTACGTAAATAGCATATACTAGTAGAGAACAGCGAAATTTTTATGTTTCATACCCGATATTAAAACATGGCTATCGGGGCGTTTCTGCAATTTACTTTTAAGGAGTATGTTTTCACAGTATATTTGATTTGTGAAATAAAAACGCCCGCTAACACAAATATTTCATTGTTTAATATAAGATTTACTATTAGGTTAAGTTGACCTGGCCGGTCCATGAGGACCTCACACAGACTGAATGAGTCCGTAGTGTTACCAGAAGTTTGTTTTAACGACCAAACTGAAAAACCCTATCACAAACCAGGACCTATGTTATAAAATAGCTCCGTCCTCTTGACAAATACTAGAAGCTTCCTAGGACTTAAGCTACTTGCTGCTTCTAGATATGAAAGCTGTATCACTCCCAATAGCTAGAGTCTTAGCCTGGAAAGCGCAGGGCACGATCATGGAACGTGATCGATCGTTTCCTCCTCCAACCCGCACTTCCTACATCTGCTATCACTGACCAAGCTTATTTTAAAGGCACGTGACGCCAGAAGGCACTGTCTAGTCAGAATACCCGTCATAAGTCGAGGATTGAAGACTTTTTAATGATAGAAGCAACTTAGTTAGTCTAAGGTTGTAAGACCTACACATAATTTTCGAAACTTTACGGCCCGCGCTTGAACCCACGCCTTTCCCGCCTGGTCGATCATGTGCACCTCTCGCCTTAGCTTAATCTCGCCCAGGCTTATTGGGAGGTCTATGGAACAAGCTTAAAGGGATGCGCCCTTTTTAGCTAGTTCATCCGCTTTTTCATTTCCAACTATTCCCGTAAGCCCTGGGACTCAATATAGATGTATGCTTCTCGCTGTACCGATTCTCTCCCGGGACTGCTTACACGTATTAAGATGCTGTGCTATGCTAGATTATTGCCTCAATTGCTGCTTGACCGTCAATATAAAAGTTAACACGACTGCAGCTTGGGCTATTCTTTTCCAGGGTTTCCACTGTTTGGTTACGGCTACTATTTCCGCTTGGAATACGCTGCAGGAATCCGGCAGCCTGTAGGATCTGTTTATTTCCGAATCAGCACAGTATACCACAGCCCCTACTCTTTTCACTACTTTGGAACAATCTGAGTACACATGTATCGCCTCGTCCGCCATTTGGGCACCCTTGCGCCAACCGTCCACCTTTATTTTGGGCTTAAGATCGAAGCGCAGATAGGGAATCAGGTAGCCTGTTCGTCTTGTGATTGACGACCCTATACTACTATGGCCGTATATTCGGCGCTCAAACTGCCCCGAGGCACCGACCCTGGTTGCAGTTGTTAACGCTATGTTCTTTGCAACCACGTCTACATGTGGAATGTGCAGAACGGCATACAGTGCAGCCGTCGGGGTTGTCTTCGGGGCTCCCGTAATGTTAAGCATTGATAGTCTGCATAGGCCCTCTAATTTTATGAAGTTGGTTGTTTTGTAACCGAACTGCGTTACCCAGACTTTACGCACTGAACACGCCTCTGTGTGCAACTGGCATAGCTGTGAGCTGTTGCTGAATAGCACTGCCGGTTGCACTCAGCAGTGCCAATTGCATTCAGCGATGAAAAATAATGGCAACGGAGCGTGCATAAAAAAGGAGCGCGATCGAGTTTCGTTTGCACAATTGAAGTGACCGGTCTTATCTAAAAGGTTCAGAACAAAAATCAAAATTAAAATTGAAACCAAAAAGTATTTTATTGTATGTTTAAAAAAACTAAAGACAAAAATTGTGATTATAAAAATAACTTAAAAGGCTAAGAAGAGTAGAAGAATAAATTATAATTAGAGATTAACATAACCTAACTAAAGCTGAAAGTGTGGAGTTAGAAAAACAAAAAGAGATTATTTAAATAAACTGTACGAATAAAACTGAACTAAGAAGGTAATAAAGGGATTGTGTGTGCGGGTGTGCGCATTGGGCTGCATACCCACAAACGTGAGTATAAAATACCCAAATTGATTGGCGCTAAGAAACCAATCTTTCACCGTGGGGCCAGGCCTAGCAATGGCGGCCATAGTGGAGAAGAGGCAGGCCTCTTAAAATTTGAAAATCTTAAAAAAAAATTAAATCTTAAAAACTTAAAATCAAAAAAATTTATTAAAAATGAATTAAATAAAAATTAAAATTTATCTGAAGAATTAAAATTTAATTTAAATAAATAAATAAATGTAAGGCGCGATAACTTCCGAAGAGATTTTAGGCTGAGCTTCTTTTCAAATTTGCGTCGTGCTCCTCTTGATTTTCCCTACAAATTGGCCGGACGGGACCAACATGTTTTATGCCGACTCCGAACGGCATCTGCAAGGCAGATGAGTTTTCACTGAGAGCTTTTCATGGCAGAAATACACCCGGAGCGCTTACCAAACACTGCCGAGGGGCGGCCCCGCTTAAAAAAATTTTCTTCTAATTGAAAAACCTTATTTCTAAAATTTTGATGTTGCTTTGCCCGGGGTGTGAACACAGCGCATACGGTGTGGTAGGCGGAGCACGCTACCATCACACCACGGTGGCCGCGAATTTAATTTACTTACAAAAACTTTAAAATCTACAAAAAAAACCATAAAATCAAATAAAAATCCAAAAAAATATAAAAATGCAAAAATTTTACAAAAAAATTTAAAAACTCTAACAACTACACAAAAAAAAATGTTCTTTAAAAAACTAAAAAATTACAAAAAAAAAAATTTAAAAAGTTAGTACAAAAAAGTACATAAAATTAAAAATTATCTACAGAAAATTTATAAAATTAAAAAAAAACATTTGCAAAAAAAATTACAAAAATTTAAAAATTTCTACAAAAATATATTAAACTCAAAAAACCAGTTGAAAAAAATGTAAAAGTTACAAAAATGCATATGAAATGGTGGTTTAAAAACTGTATCAAAAACCGAATATGCTAAATAACGGAACATCAGACCAAGTGTACAAAAACACGCCACGCCAAGTATAACGGCGTAAATACCACCACAATAATACAACAACAATTATGCTAACCAACGGCTTATAGAGCGGCAGAAGAGAACCAGCAGCAGAGGCAGACCCTAGCAGCAGCAGCAGAAATCAGAAATCAGCGGAAGCGGAGCAGCGGTATTGGCAGCAGCATAAAAGGAAGCAGTGTCACTCTGCAAAAATATGCATGTATGTAGAACTTTTTGGAATTTGTAACATTAAATTTTAAAATTGTTTAAACTTTTTGATGAAATACACATATATTGGATTTGTTAAATTTATATCACTAAAATCTCACATTTTCTACTTTCGACGATTCAAAATAATCATTTAAACTTGGATACGTATATCAGTAATTATTATATGACTTTCATACTAAAATTTTCGACTTTTTCTCTTTTCATAAATACTCTAAAAGTAATAAATTAAACATTGTTTTGTGAATATGAATATGATTTCACGATATATTGCTAAATAGGTAGAATATTTGAGAAGGTTCAAATCAAGAGCATAAGTGTACATACAATTTTTTTTCGGAATTTTGACATAATATTTTTTCTCGTGCGAATATCTAATTGTTTTTCTAATTATGAGAATTGTGAGACTAGCCTACCTTATATGTTCGGTAAATATTTGTATATTCACTGGATCAACACGTTTTGCACATTTTTTTTCTAATTTCACAAAATTTTTCGATTGCACTTATCGCGTTTTGCTATGAAGCCCCTAATGTATAAACCAGAGTTGAAAAAAATATATATAATTTTTGAGTAATCTTACATACTTACAAATATGAGTTTTTTTGGAAATACGGTGCGTCCGTAAACAAACATACATATTTTTTTGCATAAAACGGTGGTTCCGTAAAGACCCAAAGAGATTTTTTTTGCGTAAACGGTGGTTCCATGGAAAAATAATGAGATTTTTTGACTTTAAAGCGGTGCGTCCATGTATAAATATGACATAAATTTTTTTTGTAATCCCGGTGCGTCCGAGGATATTTATATTACATGTTTGAAAAGATGCGGTGCGCCCGTATCTATAAAAATAAAACCATACAATTTTGACTTTAAGCGGTGCGTCCGTGATAAAATATAATTTGATAATACTTTGGCTTTCTTTACAATATATACTTTCACAAATTTCTTTTTAAAATATTTTCATAAATTTCCTTTAAAAATACTTTCATAATTTTCTTTTGAGCTCAACTTAAATAAGTTCTATAATCAAAATTCAGATTTTCGATAAATTTCTGGATAATTCTCTCAGTTTTCCTCTCTCAAATACCCCTTGTCTTTCAATTCTGCATAACTTTTCTAATGAAGCATAATCCATTTTCGAATAATTCTCTCGTTCAAATTCAATTTCCTTTAAATTCAATTTCTATTCAATCTTCATAAATAAATTCCACATATCTTGCTACAATAAAATTTTAATATTCCGTCTGTTCGTTTCAATACTTATGGACCTAAGAAACAGGAAGGTAGTTTCTAAAAATTCACATCCAGGTTCAAATTCCAAAAAATCAGAGCATAATTTATATTCAAAGAACTCAGAGCAAAATTTAGATTCCAAAAACGCAGAGCAAGATTTAGATTCCAATAGTTTAGATTCCGATTCAGCTTCAATTGCATCTTCAACTGATACCTTAACAAGTGAACATAATAAATTATCCCTGAGTACAGACTGTTTAGGATTTGATAATTAACCTGTAATTCCAAATTCTAGATTTTCTATTCCGACTCCGATTCGTGACGTTGTGAGGACCAAATATTGATATCAAATTTGACCCACACAATATTGTCACAGCAAAATAAAGCTGAGCGAAACAGCCACACACACAGCATTATAACCACAACATAAGGCCGAGCGAAGCCAACAACATACAACATTAGCACCGCAATATGAGGCTGAACGAAGCCAGTAACACGAGCACACAATAAACGCGGTATACAACACGCAATAGACTAGGCAATACGAACTTCAACCGCGACATCAAACAACAATATACCCAAACCATTCGACGCCTACAACAACAGCTTCTACCGACACACGACCGATCGTAACAACCCGGTCGCAACACCTCGGCGAGCAAACCCAAATCATCAACACATTTATTACGAGTATGCAACTCTATAATAGCAACGACCACAGCAAGAAAGAGTTAGTCAGCATGGAGCGTGGTGAATAGTTCTAAGCTGAACAGTGATAGCTCGTAGTTAGGGTTTTACCAGTGCGAGACATCATAACTCAGGTTAGACGCGAATTGAGCAAAGCCAAGCTTTAGGTTGTGCACCGCCGCCACCACCAACCGTGAGTCGCTCTATATAACCGCGAATGTATGCAGCAGTAGTAAAAGTAACGCCGACATCGGCACAGTCAGCCAACCGCGCCAGCAGCAGGGCCATCGACGAGGACACAAGTAAATGGGCCAATAAAAGAATCACCGACGCCGAAGCAGCCCACCGCGCCAACACCAGCGCCATCGACGCCAACAAACGGTATAGCCCGGCGCTGTGATCACTCTTCGGATCTACGGACGGAAGGTGATAGCTCGTAGTTAGGGTTTTACCAGTGCGAAACATAATCACCCGACGTAGACGCAGACTAAGCCGTACGTGAGTGTGTGGGCTTTCCCCCTCTCACTTAACGCTTAGGGCTGCGCTCCGCCGACTCACCACAATCCGCGAGGTGACCCGTAAAGCGCCGCAGCGCCATCCCCGCCAACAAACGGTACCACGCCATGTATTATCGCACCACAAGTGGCGAACGGTAGAAGAGAACCTCTTACTACGAACGGTTGCCCGCCCAGGAAGACCAAAGGAAGACGTTTAAGGCGAATAAAAAGAAGAAGTGAGAAGACTAACAGGACAAATCATGACAGCTCCATCACACAAGCTTCCGGGAACGTGGCTTTCTCGGACTGTCATCGCAGCAACAACGTGGGTTGGTTAATAAAATCAACACATTAAGTTTCCAGCAATGAAACTAACTGCGTCACTTTCGAGTGTTCCGATACAGGGCAAAGGTTGCCCGGGAGATCGAAACAAGCACCACAATCCAGTCAACTTAGTATCGGTAACACAATCCCAAATGTACACCAAAGCCACTGTGCACCGGCTCTTATCACACGCCCTGCACAAGGCCATAATACCAGGGGCACATACAATAACAATCACCGGAACGTGGCGAACGCACTGTCCCGACAGCCATTGGAGTCCCTACTACAAGCCACGACAACGAATCCACATTGCAGGTGGTGGCGGCGACGCATTAATGAAGTGCACACCAACCCGTAGAAGTACACCGAATATGAGCTAGTGGACGGACAACTCTACCGCCACATTCCATGTCGATCCCACGTCGAGGATACAGCGCCGTCGAAATTGTGCGTACCAACCCCGCTCCGACAGGGCGAACTACAAGAAAACCACGACAAACCAAGCGCAGCACATATGGGTATTCGCCGGATGGTAGCAAGGATCGACAACCGCTATTATTGGCCAGGGATATTTCGCGACATCAGCCGTTACGTATGCCAATGCGAGTCTCGCCAGAAATATAAGGAGGGGCAACAGAAACCAGCCGGGAAAATATCCAATATCCGAAGGGGGCGTTGCCGCAAAACTGGTGCCCAAATACGACGGTCCGTACCAAATCCGGAGATACCTATCACAAGTTATCGTCCAACTGCGAAAAATCGATCGAGGAAAGGAGAAAACGGCGAACATAAATTATACTACGCGGCCGAGAACGCAGAACTATAGCTAAGCCAGCGGGAAAAGAAAATTTTTTTTTACAAGAAAAAGCCAACAACTCAAATAATTTTTTCTCCATTCGATCACTGATTTGCGAAAGGACAACACCCAAAATCAAATTTGATTCTATCACTGATCAGCGAAGGGATAACTCCCACATCATTTTTTTCATTCAATCACTGACTTTTAAAGTGACAACACCACTACGAGTTGTTGTTGTTGTTGTTTTTGTAGCTATTAGTTACTCCCCGAAGGCTTTGGGGAGTGTTATCGATGTGATGGTCCTTTGTCGGATACAGATCCGATACGCTCCGGTAACACATCACCATTAAGGTGCTGGCCCGACCATCTCGGGAACGATTTATATGGCCACATTAAACCTTCAGGCCATCCCTCCCTCCCCACCCCCAAGTTCCATGAGGAGCTTGGGGTCGCCAGAGCCTCGTCTGTTAGTGAAACGGGATTCGCCGCTCGAAGGTGAGGTTGACAATTGGGTTGGAGAAGCTATATATTGCGCTACACAACCCCTTGAATCCCACCACTACGAGTAAAATCAGATAATTTAATAAACCCAAATTTAGCAAGTATGGAGCAACAACAAAAATGGCTGGAAAGCGCGAAACGCGTATGCGACCGCATTGGGGACGAAGAGGCGAAACGGCCCAGGATCATGATGCTGGAACTAGCCGAGGAGACCCCACGAAACGCCAACTCTGCTCGCGAAGACGCCACGCACGCAGCGAAACGCTATATGGAATTGACCCAAACTCACAATACCGTACGTAGGAGCGCTGCCACGCACACCGTCAGCGCATCCGTCAGGCGCATATCCCCAGCATACGCCACCATCGGCGACGCTACCGCCACGCATGCAGCCACTGCACCGAACACGGCGGCAAAAACTACCGCAGGGGTACTTACCAAGGCAGCACCGGAACGCATCACGCAAGCAAATGCTCGGTGTATAGCTACGGCCTACGCAGTAGCCGCACGTACAACCGCCATACAAACGGCCGCCGCCGGAACAAAAATAAGACGCACCGTCACTCCGCTCGCAGCGGCCGCACCCACAACAGCCTGAGCAGAGTCCATTAGCGCAAGTAAGGCCCCAAAGCCATTTGCAACCTGCACCGTAGGAAGTATAATGGTGGAGGGGGCTGCGCACTCGAAGCAATCGTCGTGAAGGGGGAAAAACCTCAACAAGACCGCCTGGGTACCACCCGTGTAAGCGGCAGCTCAACCGAAACCAGCGGCAGTCCATTCGACACCAGCGCAACCAGCAGCGCACCCGACATCAGTGACGAGACAGAAGGTGATGAGGAAGATGACGCCAACGACGACGCGGCAATTCACTGTGGAAATACCGCCGACGTCGGTGGAAACTCGAAGGCCAACATCAACGACACCTACCACAACCAAGACTTTCGTGGTACAAGAACCACCGACCATCCAACTCTCTTCAGACGAAAGCACAACCCCAGGGCAAACAAACGGGCCAGAACTATTCTATCCACCGGGACCGGATGGAATCGCGCTGTACGAAGTGGAACTTCGGTCGCTCGAAGGATAACGCTGGCTTACTGACGCGATAATAGACGCGTGGGCGAAGGGCATACAGGCCGAGTACGGGGAGCAGACAATCACCCTCAGCCCCTTTGTCGTGTGGCAATTAGCTCAACCAGGAAGGTGCGATGAGAGGTATCGGCGTATACATCGCTGGCTTCGGAAGACAGACCTATTCGGAAACGAGTGGTACTAGCATCACACAACGTAGCCAACCATTGGTATATGGTGGCACTGGCCACCCAAGAAGTCACCCACCACGTCACCGACATGTAGTGCTGGCATCGGCGATACATATAGGTCGCGGACTCGATAGAAAGAGGTATGGTTCCAAACGCAGCCAAGGCGTGGCACGACTTCTTGCGATGGGAATACCAGCAGAGGTACGGCCGGGACGACTTGGCAGCCCACGAACTGCAGCTACCGGTACCACAACGATTGTGGCTTCTATGTGTTGGAGGCCCTGGAAAGAGTGATGCGCTACACAGGACGCAAGGAAAGCGCACAAGGGCTAATAAAGCAACGCCTCACGGCAAAAATGGCTTCCCTAAAACGGATGCAGATACTCACTATACTCCGGAGTACCGCCCACGATCCACGAGCAACCATACACATGACACCGTCAGCAGCTACCACCGACAAGCAGCCACCCACAGCGAATGCACAACCACCGTCACCGGACCGTCCAAACGAGGAGTCGCGACCAGAGTTGATGACGTTTTCGGCCGAAGACGTAACAGGCCCGGCATTGGACAGGTTCCCAGAAATAGCGGGCAAAATCCGAGAGTGCTTCAAGAAAATGAATAAGGGCGCAGGAAAATCCCGACGAAGGTTCACCACACAAGGGTACAGGGTGACTATTTGCAAAAGCATGGCCCACATCCAAAAGAAATGAGGGAGTCTCCGACCTCCGAAGTGAGGGGGGGGTGTGAGGACCAAATATTGATATCAAATTTGAATCGCACAACATTGTCACAGCAAAATAAAGCTGAGCCAAACAGCCAAACACACAGCATTATAACCACAACTTAAGGCCGAGCGAAGCCAGGAACATACAACATTAGTACCGCAACATGAGGCTGAACGAAGCCAGTAACACGAGCACACAATAAACACGGTATACAACACGCAATCAAACACATGAATACAACACGGAATAGACTATGCCATACCAACTTCAACCGCAACAGCAAACAACAATATACCAAAACCATGCGACGCCAACAACTACAGCTTCTACCGACACACGACCGATCGTAACAACACGGTCCTGCGCTCCGCCGATTCATTACCGTCGATCGTGATGCAACCCATAAGGCGCTACAGAACTGCGTGCCAGCGTCACTGCACCGTCAACGAACGCCCCAGTAAGCTGACTGAATACCAACCGTGACGCCAGCGTCAACGCGTCACCAACGAGCGTCCTCAGTGACAGCTTACTCTTTCATTTCGAGCGTCCCCAGTGGCCGCATACACATAATTACCGAGCGTCCTCAGCACCGAAATAATAACCGCGGCGCCAACGTCAACTCATCAGAAATAACAACCGTGGCGCCAACATCAACGCGTCATCAACGAGCATCCGTAGTGACCGCATATACATTATCATCGAATTTCCTCAGCGGCGAAATACTAACCGCGACGCCAGCTTCAACGAGCTTCCTCAGTGACCGTATACTCAGCACGACAGCCAACGCCGCGGAGAACGCCAGCGTAGGCGTCCAATAACCACGCGCTAATGGGACCTGGTGGGCCGTTAGCCAATACAAACCATTATGCAAATAGGGAAATACTTAAAGCAGAGGTAACAACAACATAAGCCAGAACGCCAGCAGGCATACCAACGGGACTTGGGTGGACCGTTACCCACCAGGCCACGCCGACACCGAATACCAATAGCATTGAATGAAAATTGAGTTTAAATGAAGTTTTAGATATAATTTAGCTGTAAATGAATGAAGATCCATAAAGTAATAAAGAACGACTTGGTTTTCCACAATAAAGAACGACTTGGCCCACAGTATAAATTTATTGCAAGAAACCCTGGACACGGCGAGTATACCCCAGCAATTTATTAAGAAGCACGGGGGCTCAGGGAAAGCTTCGTTATAATTGGCGCCCCGGCAGTGACCTTCCAAGTCGTATAACTAACTATTCAGAGGGAAAATCCCCGAAAAAAAAATGTTGTCACAAGATGAGTGAGCCAATCGATACAACGTGGCTGGATAACGTCGCCAAAGAGCCGCTGGTGGCCATAGCCGAAGAGCTAGACATTGAACACACAGGATCAACGCGGGAGATTCGAAAACGGATAGTCTTAACAATATCCAAGGCACCGACCGACTTCGAGATATACGCAAAATTCATATTTTTAGAGGACACACACAGGGTCGCAGAAACCAATTCAGAGAATGAGAGTGGATCAAAGGTACCAATCCCACCAACTCCAAGTGGAACGGGAGCTAGAGGTCCCACAAAGACACCGGAACCGACCCAATTTACATTTCCCACACAGAACCCACAACCAACACCCCAGTACCCACCCGTAGCGAACACCGTAAAACCAAACGATGTGATAGCCCAACGCAGTCAGGCATCGGCCATCGCAATCGCACCCGTCATCGACCAAGTACGGAAGTGGTCAGTGAAATACGATGGGGGACGAGATCCCCTAGCATTCATAGAGCGGCTGGAGGAATTGGCAGAAGTATACACGGTAAGTGTAGACCTCCTCCCGAAAACTATGCCCGAGTTACTTTGCAACACCGACCTCCAGTGGTATCGCAACAATAACGAACACTGGATCAACTACGCGGCCTTCAAGCGGGATTTCCCCAGATTTTTCTTACTGGAGAGATATTTCGAGCGTCTAGAAGATGATATACGACAGAGAAAACAACACGCACGGGAGAAATACAAGGATTACGTGCTGGCGATACAAAACTTGATGTGGCACGCCGGTTACAGTAAGGAGCAACGGCTAGAAAGGTTATTTCGAAACAGCCATCCGGATTACCTACTGTATATCCGCCGACGAGATTTCACCAGTTTAGCGGAATTTCTCACCCTCGCGGAAGACTACGGGGGCATCCAGGCGGGCCACCGACGGACGTCAGAGGCACCACGACGTGAGATGGCGAGACAAGTCGTAAGCGAGAAAGCAAGGATTGTAAGATCACCTCATCAGCAGCCACCACAAAAGATTCCACATACAGCATCACTCCCCACCCAGAACGCCGAACAACGTATGCAGAAGGTGTGGCCAAGAAGAGCACTACACTGAAAAATGCCGAAATAGGAGAAAGTTATTCTGTTGGGAGTGCGGTCAGCCTGATGTACGAACAGCGAGTGTTGGTTTATCGTGAGTACCTGTCTTTGAAGACCTAACCTCACGTATGCACCAAGTACACGGGTCAAATCAGGTCTGCCCAGCCCCCAAGGCTCGCTCACCTTGGTACAATCGAAACCGCGGCTCAGGGAAAGCTTCGTTACAACGTTACAACCATGGCCACAGTCGAGCAGAAAAAATCGTTCATTAGTACGTGTGCCTCCATTATGCGAGAAAACTACAGGTGGACCCGTTAGCAATTGACTCATTTATAAATAAAGTTGAAGTATTCTCTGACGAAGCTCTAACTCCTACTTTCATTGCATTTTTAAAATCCAAACTCCAAGGCAAAGCTCGTGAAGCCTTACCAGCGGAAATAGAATCAGTCAGCCAAATTATAGAAGCGTTACGCAGTAAAATATAACCAGACAACTCGAAAGTTGTCGCTGGTAAAATCGGAGCTTTGATAGTAAATAACAACAACTTTTCAGAATTTTCAAAACAAGTAGAAGAGCTTTCGGATTTGCTAGAACTTTCCTTAATCATAGAGGGTAGGGAGGGAGGACACAGGCAAAGGCTGTTGGGATATGGTAAAATCAATCCTGGCGTCAGCAACTTTCAAAGATTCAAAGGACTTTGTAGCGAAGATGATAATAGAGCGCGAACAGGAGGTAAAGGAACGGCAAGTGTTAGCTTTTCGGTCACGTCCTATTAGATCAAGTTTTAGAAGGAATTTTAGAAGTAACAATAATTACAGGCAAAACAACAGTAATTTTAGATTTAACGGTAACTCAAATAGGCAGCATAATTCAAATTTTCGAAATAGCAATTCCAATAGAGGCAACAATCGGCCAATAACTAAAACAATAATAATAATAGTCGGTCCGCAAATAGAAGAAATGCCAACAACCAAAACTCAAATACTAGAAATTCTGCCAACGTTAGGATTATAAAGCCGAAGCCCCTCAGTCGCGAACACTGAGGGAGCCGGTGCTAAGCAACTAAGTAATTTCAATAAACTGTCTAAACTAAATTATTCCAACTTCATCGAAGTAAAAGTTACCGATTCCGACAAAACATGTACGTTCCTAGTAGACTCGCAGGCGGATATTTCCCTAATTAAATTCAGAATTATTCCCTGAAATTTCCCTAATTAAAATTTCCAGTTTTTCGACAAATTCAGCAATAGATAACAGTAATATTATTAACAACACAGGCGTAACATCCGAGACAATTACTACATTAGACACAGTAGAGACGAACTTAATAGTAACGAACATTTTAATACGACATACTCTGCATGTGGTCGATAACAGTTTCAAACGGCATACTCGGAAAAGACTTTCTAAAAACAAACAAATGCATAATCAACTACTCAAACGACACAATACAAATTTTTCACGGGACAGAAAGGGTTAAAGCTTCAATTTTACATAGCATGTCTAGCAATATTTTAACAATTCCACCAAGGTGCGAAGTTTTCCGTATTTGCAATTTAGGTAATTCCAAAAATCCAGCTTTTGTTGATTCTCATGAGATTTCTGATGGCGTTTTCACAGCGAAATGCATAGTAGACACGAAAAATCCGATTTTAAAAGTAACTAATACAACAGACGAAGTAAAATATATAAACATTTAAATATTAAGATAGAAGACATTAGCAATTTTCATATATTCAAAATTAATAAAGCTTCAGATGATCCAGAACGTTTAGAAGAACTTAGATCAATTTTAATAAAACAAATGCCCACGTACGCAAATGGCACTTCTTGATTTATGCTTACAATACTCCGATATATTTGCACTAAAGACGGACTTAATGACTTTAAATAATTTTTACGAACAAAAACTTAGATTGACCGATAAGAAACCGGTATACATTAAAAATTATAGACTACCATACTCACAACGTTCCGAAATAAATAAACAGGTTGATAGTTTACTAAAAAACAATTTAATCCAAGAAAGTTACTCAAATTATAATAGTCCATTGATTTTGGTTCCCAAAAAGGACCCAACTGGCCAAAAATCATATAGAATGTGCATTGACTTTAGAGCTGTAACTAGAAAATTACACCCCGATTCTGAGCGTTACCGGTAAAATAGTTCCCAGAACATTATGTAACCGAATATCGTTACCAGTTCATTTATTCGCGATTCTGGCACATATGGTAACGCTGTCATCACCGAGAAACTCACCAGTGTCTGTGGAGAAATTTGAAAGGTAGTTTTCTTCGCTTTCACGGTTGCCACTTTGGTCCATTTTGACCAAAAATGGTCCCTTCCAACCCCATTTGTTCCACTGGTCCCTTTTCTTCAATTTTGGTCCTTTTTAGGCAGTAGCGACGATTGGTACTTTTCTTTCTTTTCACTCAGGTAAAAAGTCACAATACTGCCCAAAAATTCGCCACACTTTCGTTAGCCCCATATAATTTTGAATTTCCTTCAATGGAACTCTCACCATAAAAATTCCTCAGTCAATAAAATGTACCGAACAATAACATATATAATATAATTTATGCCAGGCATTAAAAATAAAAGTGTTGGCAAACACATTGTCGTTAATTGTTGATGAAATAACCGACTAATCAAAAAAAAAACTTTTGTTTTATATAGGCCTGTTCCTGATTTTGATTCCGACCAATTTATTCCGAATCGAAATGGATTGGTGTTCTGAATATCGATTTCGACCAGAC
The DNA here is from genome assembly GCF_040869045.1 of Eurosta solidaginis. Classification (NCBI taxonomy): domain Eukaryota; kingdom Metazoa; phylum Arthropoda; class Insecta; order Diptera; family Tephritidae; genus Eurosta; species Eurosta solidaginis. The sequence goes on from NC_090324.1 coordinate 15,654,801, forward strand.
TTGGTCGATTTGAAAAAGTTTTGCCTCTGAGCCGTCGGGATCGAAAGTAATTAGCCTATTAAGCACAGATAATTACATTATTTTTCCCACAAATAAGTTTTATTAAATTATTAATTTTATTTGCAAGATTTATAACAGCTTTTTGCTGGACTATTTGTTTATTTAGTATAACAAATCTTAATTTGAAAATTCCTATCAAGAATTTTCCAAGCCAAACAAAGCGATTCTGGTCGAAAGGGAACCGACGTGTTCTCATTTTCGATCGATCGATTTTTGCGATTTTTATGCACAATTGCACGTCTTCTTGCCTCTGCATTTCCGAAAACCATTCGTACTAGCATTTTGTTAAAATTTTTGCACAATGTTAATTTAACGAAAACCAAAATAAATAAAAACAGCTGTTTCACTTGATTATCGATTCGAAATGAAAACGATTCGAAATCGACTTCGAATTGATTTCTTTCAATCGGAATTGAGAACGCCAAAAAGAAATCGACTCGGAATTAGCCTCGTATTGCTTTTCAAAACGAGTCGTAATTCAGAACAGGTCTGATAATAATATTAATAACGGCTAGATATTTCGATCGGTTATACAACACTATGTAAAATATATGAAAATAAAAATGCTTCTCGCCTAGCATAGCTCGCTAGCACTCTGCCGTGAGCCTAACACTTTCAAAACTTATGCAAAGAAATTCTATGCATTACTTCTCGTTTGGCACGTTGATATTTAAATCTTTCTCACCAAGCTCAATGAATACAAGGAATTCCAGGAATGTTGTGGTGTTAAGCCCCGTAAGGTAGGTAATTGAAAACTAAGTATCTTGGCACAAAAAATATTTTAACTCGAAAACCAAATGCAAAAGAGATTTGATTTTGGAAGAAATTTTTTGTATAAATTATTCTCGTAGGTGCTAACAGAACGATAAGGGAAAAAGTAAGCATCTATAAAAATAGCACTAACAAAATTGCCTAGTTTCATTTATGATTTACTGAGTTTTCCACATACATAATTCGGCAACACCAGAACGCAAATTTTGAACCGTTTCTTACTGAAACCTAACTGCACTACACATTTTATTTCATTGCAATCAACAACATAATGCTAGAACCAAGAGCTTTGTGACCAAAACTAGGTTCACAACGTTTGGTTGGTGGAAGACAGACTTATCCCATGTCAAAATATAGTATAATTTTTGGTTGCATGCACATATATTTGTTTTCTCAGCTTTAAATTAAAGGAAATTCTTCACTATGTTTAGTAAAATTTTATATGGAAATATCCTAAAATTTTTTATTTTATGGTAATAAAATAAAACAAGAATTTGATCCTTTTTTCGATGAATTTTGGTCCCAAATGAAAACATGGTGTGGCAACCGTGTTCGCTTTACCGAAAATGTCTCACTTGTAGATACGAGGTTAACGAATAAACGGGACGATAAGTATATGCATATTATGCATGATAAGTTTCTATTCTGTGAAAGTACATAATGTAAACAAATATGTATAGCAAGAGGCAACACTTTTTTATTATTATCTTTACTTATTTGCGCTTACAATTCTTTATTTTTAAGTTTTGCTTTTTTCTAAACAACAGCTGTTGTGTGGTGATTTCGATGTAACCACCTACTTTTGTGGGTAAAAAATTATCCGGCTACTTTCGCGGGTAGAATACCAAAAGGGTGTAAAAGTTGCCACATGATTTCGTTACCGTGGTGAAGAATGTTGTTACCACACTAGAATCGGGGCGTTAATCGCTGATAAATTTCCACTAGCGCGTGTAGGCGACATTTTAGATAATCTCGGAAGAACAAAATACTTCTCAATATTAGATTTATGTTCCGGTTTTCATCAAATTCCATTACATTAGAATTCTAGAGACATCACATCCTTCAGTACCGATCGTGGTGCTTTTCGTTGGAAAGTTTTACCATTCGGATTAAACGTCGCTCCAAACTCATTTTCCAGGACTCACCGTCTCAAAAATTTAGAAAAAGTTTTCCAAACATGTAAAAAGTTCAATTTATGTTTAAATCTTTTAAAATGCAATTTCATGTGTTCAGAAGTTACATTCCTTTGTCATAAATGCTCGTCCAAAAGCCTGCTGCCTGGCGATTCAAAAATTTTTGCAATCAAAAAATATCGTAAACCACGCGATAAAGATGCAGTTCGCAGATTTCTAGCATTTGCTAACTACTATAGAAGGTTTATACCAGATTTTGCATCAATAACAGCACCTTTGAACAGGCTTAGGAGGAAGAAAGTAGAGTTTAAATAGGACAACCTTTGCGAAATTGCTTTCTAAAAACTCCGCTAATCTTTAATTTCATCTAAAATTCTCCAATACCCAGACTTCACAAAAGAATTCACAATTACACGTGATGCTTCGAAAATTGGTTGCGGTGCCATTTTGGGTCAAACCCACAATGGCAACGATTTACCAATTTGCTTCGCATCAAAAACATTTAATAACTCAGAACAGAAAGAAGCAATCATTGGACTAGAACTTTTAGCAATTTACTTTGCAATAAAACAATTTCGACCATACATATACGGGACTCACTTTACCGTGAAGTCCGATCATCGTCCATTAGTTTATCTGTTCAACATGAAAGACCCCTCTTCAAAAATTTCATGTATACGGCTTGAACTATCAGAATATAGTTTTACCATAGAATATTTATTTATTTTATTTATTTATTTATTTGAACTTATTTGTACAAGTAAGACTATGTCTTTTAGATAGTGCATAAATCAGATCTTACGACTAAAAATTACATATAAAAACGAGTTTTCTTGAAGAATAAAAGGTAAAGAAGATAATAACATTTAAAAAAAAAAATCTATTAACTTTTATTTGTACATTGTGTGAAAGGAGCATCTTTGGCCCATTAGTTGAATAATCAATGATAGAATTATATAATTTAAAGTAAGTTGATAGAATTATATAATTATGATAAGTTATGGAATAAGGAAGAATATTACTGCCAGTTTGAAATATCTGGCTTTTCTAATTGCTTTCGTCTTGGAGGGTAGTGAGTTCCAAAGACGGATTGTACTGACAAAGAACATTCTGGAGGATGTCAAGTACTTAAAGTTCGGGATCAATAGATTCAGAGTCCGAGTAGACTGACACAAAGTTAGTTTATTAAATAGGTAGGGCGGATATTGAAAATGTAGTAGTTTGTGTAAGAAACATACATTTCTCATTTTTACGAGAGTACAAACGTCGCTTCCGAGAATTTGGGCAGCGTACGAAGATATATGGCCAAATTTCCTCTTAGAAAATACGAACCGAGCAGTATTGTTTATGGCTAGCTGCAATTTATTAAGCGACAGCGTATCAAGGCTACCGGAAATAAGTTCTCCATAAGAAATGTGAGGTATTATAAGAGCTTTGACTAGCTTCATTTTAGCGTCTCGCGGTAATAAATAGGCAGTTCTGTATAAGTTACGAAGGATATTATAGATTTTACAAACCAAAAAGTTGATATGGTCAGCGCAGGTCAGATTTGAATTGATTTTGAATCCTAAATTGGTGACAGCATCGTGAAAAAATATTTTATCGCCATTAAGCATAATTTCAGGAAGGCTACTTAAATCATATGTTATGTTCGATATTGCCATCGCCTTAGATTTTGTAGCATTAAGAGACAAGTTATTTAAAAGAGCCCAGTTCCCGATGCGTCTTAAATCATCATTCAGCCTAATAAATAAATCTTCCGAAAGCCCGATCGGGCGAGATATGTAAATTTAGGTATCGTCAGCATAACGATGAATAGACAAATTATGGCAGCAAGTGACTATATCGTTAATAAACAGAGTAAACAATATTGGGCCTAGGATGGATCCTTGCGGAACACCAAACATTATGGGCTTCAAATCAGATAACTTATCATCACATTGAACTTGCTGAAAGCGGCCAGTGAGATAGCTTTGCATTAACTTAATTGCGAAAGGGCTGAAGTTATATGCTGTTTCAAGCTTGCGAAGTAATATTTTATAATCAACCATGTCAAAAGCTCTTGAGAAATCTAGAAGAACTAGAACTGTGAGTTCATTATGGTCGTAGGCTGGACGTATGTCCTCAAGACCTTTTAACATAGATCTAGCACAACTATGCCCTATTCTTAATACAGATTGAGCCTCAAATAGCAAACGGTTATTATAAACATAGTCAGTTAACTGCTTTGATAGTAATTTCTCGTATACTTTGGATAGCGCAGGTAGCAAGCTTATTGGTCTAAAGTCTTTGCATGAAACCGGAGTCTTTGATTTAGAAACCGGAATGACATTAGCCCTTTTCCACTGAGTAGGAAGCCCACATGATGTGATTGAAGAATTAAATATATGCGTTATCGAGGAGATTACATAAGCAAGAAAAAGCTTGATAAAACGTACGCTTATGCCATCGATTCCTACTGCATTGGACCTAATAGCCGGGATAGCATCCACCACATCACCCTCTGTTACTACTGTGAAATCAAAAATATTGGTATTCGGTCTATTCTTTACCGCAATCATATCTTCGTTATCGTTATTGACATTAGCATTAGGTGTGCTATGATTTGTATGATCACACAATAAATGGGCATTCAAAACATTGGGTTCTACGTTGCATTGCAGATGATCATTTTTAGATATTCCGAAACAGCGAAGATTTTTCCAGAGAATTTTGGAAGGAAGTTTGGAATCAAATTTAAAGCTGAAGTAAGCTACCTTAGCATTTCGGATGCAGAGGTTGGTTTAGTTCCGTAAGAGACGGAAGGCTTCCCAGTGGTAATCATTCTGGCATCGCTTCCACACCCTGTAAGCTCTCTCTCTTTTTTTATTAATTTCAAGATCACTGATGTAAAACACGGTTTTTTATGGCTCTGGATTTTTACGGTCTTTAGCGGGACGTATGTATTAAATAGGTAATTAACGTGGTTATTAAAATATTGTAATTTTTCTTCTAACTTAGAAAATGACAAACATCCACTCCAGTCAAGACGAGAAGCCTGTTAACTAAGGGCTTCTAAGTTTACACGATTGTAATTCCTATAAGTTATTTCAAAGCCGGGTTCTTTTAGTTTTGAGTTGGTCAAAATGATTTACGTAATTGGCATTGTTAACACAAATTAGGTCAAGCTAACTAGGCTTACTTTTATTAGAAAAGCGAGTTGCTAATGTATTTATAATATTTAAATCACACGCTATAAAGTTATTGATAAGGGACTTACTACGGGCGTCATTATTAAAAATACCTAACTCTTTCTTGTAACGCATATTCCTTCTTTGCATGTCGATCCTGATGTCATGGTAAACTAAGAAGTCCACTCTCAATATTACTTCATCAACGATCTCCGCCACAACGAATTTTTGTAGAAACGTGACCCTTCCAATTAAGACTTCACACATCACTTCTCCTTGGACTTGGTTATACTCGCCAATGGCCGTATGCTCCAGGTAACGGTTTTACTCTCCTGTTGACCAAGTCAGATCGGATTAAGGAATGAGATGCGCCCGAATCTACAGTCAGTACATTTTCTTTGCCATCCACATTTCCTCTGATGGTAAGACCCCCCCAATTTGCGACACAGATATCACAGGACATTCAATAGCTGAAGCAAGTTCTCGATCTTTACATCTGACTCTCTCTTACGCATCTCCTCCGGCTTTGTGTTTACGACCAGCCAACTTGGAGCTACCAGGAAAGGTGCTGCAATGACGTGCAATGTGCCCTGGCTTTCCACACTTAAAGCATTTGATTACTCTATTACTCCGCTTTTGCGATCCTTTCAGCGCCTCCAATATTGTGTTCACCCAGTCTAGCCTTTCTACTTCCACATAGCGTGCTTTGAAAACTGGCTTAGTCAATAGTGAGGCAGATTCCTGAGTCAATGGATGTGATATCGTTTCTGCAAATTTTAGCTTTGGGTTTGCGTATGTAGCTCGCTTTGCTTCCACGTCCCGTATGCCATTTATAAAGCGGTGGATATTTACCCTTTCAGTGTATTCACGGGTGCGTCTGCATTTGCGAGATGAGCCAATCTTTCAACATCCGACGCAAACTCCTGCAAAGTCTCATTCGCTTTTTGATAGCGGTTTTGCAACTTTATTTGGTATATCTGTTTTCTATGCTCGCTTCCATAATGTCGTTCTACAGCAGCCATCAATGCTTCATAGTTTTTCCGCTCTCCTTCGGGAATCGTCTGTAGGACTTCGGCTGCTGGTCCCTTCAATGCTACGAATAGAGCTGCAACTTTTTGCGATTTTTGCATCCTGCGATTCAAGTTTTGATGTACCCTTGCTTCCTGTGCCTTCAGCTGCGAGGATATGCGGGCCTCTTGTTTTTTCTTTGCTCAGCCAACTGAGATGTCACATATGTCTTCTGTTCTTCCAGTTGAGTTTCCATCTTAGATGTTATACGGTTCTCCTGGGACTCTAGTTGGGATGCTATACTTGTCTTCCGTTCTGCCAGTTGAGATGTTATATTTGCCTTTTGTTTTTCCAGTTGAGATGACATTTCGGTTGATATTTGTTTTAAAACTGCTAGTATCGCGTTAGTGTCAACGATTGCCAATGGGTTCGGAGTCTCTTTCTTCTCCTCCATTTTAGTCGCTGGCTCTTCCACATCAGGATAAAACTCGTCCACATAAATTCCTTCCAACTCCATTACCTCTCGCAGCCGTGCTTGAAGTTCGATCGTATTGCCGGTTGTATCCACGGTTCTCCAACTCCTTTTTCAGTTGCTGGATCCTTAATTCCCTCCAGTTTGCCATGTCCAAGTTGTATTCGCAATCTTCGGAATTTATTCAACAATTCCTCTTCTGACACCAAGGGAAACTTCGCTTATTTTACGCCTTCTACTAACGTTTGTAGATCCTAAATTGTTGAATAAATAACTCCAATATTCAATAATGCGAAATGGTGTTTGTTAGACTACTTTGATAGTACATCACAATAACACTTATACTTCGCAACCAATAGCGTGCTTAAATCAAACTGATTGCCCATGCCTCAGATGGTGCTGCTTTTATATTCTTCGGTTTCCTCGTTTGCATATTTCTAGGCGTTTGTTCTTCTGGAATTTACTACTTGTTTACCAGCTATAAACCCACCTATAAACTACAGATGCACGTTTATAGCTGCCCATATGCGCGTGTATATGTGAGTGATACTTCAACCGATAATTGCATACTTTTGTGGGTATCTCATATATATGCATGTGTTTGTGCATATCTCTCCGCTTCTTGTATGTACATATGTGTAGAAATAATGATTGATTTGTTTATGTAGATGCAAGTGACTGCTTAATATCGGCTTAGAGATGATAGTATGCCTTAGTGTTGCTACTATTCGTCTCAATGTTAAAGGAAAATCTAAGAACATGATTCGCGATATCATAAAATTTGTAAAAAATTGCGAAAAATGTCTATTAAATTAAGTAAAGCCAAAAACAAAGGAAAATTTGGTGCGTACACCAACACCTTGTAAACCTTTCGATGTCGTAGTCATAGATACAATAGGACCATTGCCTGAGTCGAATAATGGAAATAGGTTCGCGGGTACCATTATGTGCGACTTAAGCAAGCACCTAGTTACAATATCAATCCTTGATAAGACAGCAAAAACAATTACAACTGCCGTTTTTGAAGGCTTCATCCTCATTTGTAGCATAATGAAATCAATTAAAACCGATTTAGTTAACGAACATAAAAATGAAATTTTCTCTGAATTAGGAAAACTTCTAAAAATCGAACATCCTTTTTCTACAGCCTACCATCATGAAACGCTGGGTACAATTGAAAGAATTCACCGGGTGTTTAATGAATATTTACGAGCCTTTCTAAATGATAACTTCCCCGAATGGGACGTTTATTTGAAATGTTTCACATTTTTGCATAATACAACTGCTAAGACGGTTTTTGATAATGGATTTACTCCATACGAATTAGTATTGGGTAGAAATGTTACCTTACCAAATGAAGTTAAAAAGGAACAAATCGATCCTATTTACAATGTTGAAAATTATGCAAAAGAAGTAAAATATAGACTACAAAAAACACATAAAATAACAAAATATCTAACTAACAAACATAAAATAAACAAGTAAGGAAGGCTAAGTTCAGGTGTAACCGAACATTACATACTCAGTTGAAAGCTATGGAGACAAAATAAGGGAAAATCACCTCGTAGTAAAATGAACCTAGGGTAACCCTGGAATGTGTTTGTATGACATGTGTATCAAATGGAAGGTATTAAAGAGTATTTTAAGAGGGAGGGGGCCATAGTTCTATAGATGGACGCCATTTAGGGATATCGCCATAACGGTGGACCAGGGCTGACTCTAGAACTTGTTTGTACGACATGGGTATCAAATGAAAGTGTTAATGAGTATTTTAAAAGGGAGTGGGCCTAAGTTCTATAGGAGGACGCCTTTTCGAGATATCGCCATAGAGGTGGACCAGGGGTGACTCTAGAATTTGTTTGTACGATATGGGTATCAAATGAAAGGTGTTAATGAGTATTTTAAAAGGGAGTGGGTCTTAGTTCTATAGGTGGACGCCTTTTCGAGATATCGCCATAAAGGTGGACCAGGGGTGACTCTAGAATTTGTTTGTACGATATGGGTATCAAATGAAAGGTGTTAGTGAGTATTTTAAAAGGGAGTGGGCCTAAGTTCTATAGGTGGACGCGTTTTCGAGATATCGCCATAATGGTGGACCAGGGGTGACTCTAGAATTTGTTTGTACGATATGGGTATCAAACGAAAGGTGTTAATGAGTATTTTAAAATGGAGTGGGCCTAAGTTCTATAGGTGGACGCCTTTTTGAGATATCGCCATAAAGGTGGACCAGGGGTGTCTCTAGAATGTGTTTGTACGATATGGGTATCAAATGAAAGGTGTTAATGAGCATTTTAAAAGGGAATGGGCCTTAGTTCTATGGGTGGACGCCTTTTCGGGATATCGCCTTAACTTGGGCCAGGGGTGACTGTAGAATTTGTTTGTACGATATGGGTATCAAATGAAAGGTGTTAGTGAGTATTTTAAAAGTGAGTGGGCCTAAGTTCTATAGGTAGACGCCTTTTCGAGATATCGCCATAAAGGTGGACCAGGGGTGACTCTAGAATTTGTTTGTATCAAAATCTATAACTGTACTCATCGATTGCAAAGCATTTACTCGGGATAATGTATCAGCTGTAATGTTATCTTTTCCGGGAACATGTTTAATGTATGTTGAGAATTGGCGTATGAAATCTAAGTGACGAATTTGAGTAGGTGTTGATGAGTCTTGTTTTTTCAAGAAAGCAAACGTTAACGGTTTGTGATCTGTCCAAATGACGAAATCGTGTCCTTCTAAAGCATACCTAAAATGTTTTACAGCTAAATATATTGCCAATAACTCACAATCATATGTGCTATATTTTTGTTGAGCAGCAGATAGTTTTTTCGAAACGAAATCAAGTGGCTGTGGTTGATTTTTTACAATTTGATGTAAAGCCGCACCAAGGGCCGTGTTACTAGCATCGCTGCATAATAAAATTTCTGCTTTGGGTGAGTCAAAAGAGTAAAGTTGGCAAGAGTCTGTTTACATTGCTCGAAGTGATGTATTGTTTCTGGCGTCCATGCAATTGGGATATTTTATTTTTTCTTGTTTCCTGGAATTAGCTTGATAAGGGGTTGTTGATGTACAATTGCATGCGGAATGAATCTCCTATAAAAATGTATCATGTTAAGAAAACCTTTAAGTTCAAAAACTTTCTTGGGTATCGGATAATTCACGATGGCTTCATTTTTTGCTGGATTTGGTGCTACGCCTGTACTCGAAATCACATGTCCTAAGAAAAGTATTTCAGAATTTCCAAATTCACATTTTGAGGGATTAATGGTGAGGCTAAAGAGACGCAGCCTTTCAAAAACTTTACGCAAACGTTGTAAATGTTCAGCTAATGATGACGACGCTACAATCATCCAGATAGCAAAATGTGAATTCTAAACCTGCTAAAACTTCATGCATGAAACGCTGGAATGCCTGTGTTGCGTTACAAAGGCCAAATGTCATACGTGTAAACTGGAAAAGGCCAAAAGGTGTTATAATAGCCGTCTTCGGAATATCCTGCGTTTTAATCGGAATTTGATTATAAGCACGATGTAAATCGATTTTACTAAAAATACACTTTCCGTACATAATATTACTAATGTCTTGCATATGATGCAAGGGATATTTATCTGGCATCATTTGTGCGTTCAGTGCTCTATAGTCCCCGCAAGGCCGCCAAGATCCGTTAGGTTTACGAACCATATGAAGTGGTGAGGCATACGGACTTTTGGATGGTACATATGCCAAGCTGCATAAGGAAAAATTTTCTTTCTTTTTTCCTTTGCAGCTTTCAATTTCTTGTCAGTGAGTCGACGAGGTTTTGCGGTGACAGGTGGACCATTTGTTTCAATTACATGCTCGGTTGCCGTAGATGAGGACGATGAAATTTTGTTTAACTGAGTTATGTCAGAAAATTCAGCTAAGAGCTGACTATAGGATGAGGATGGATCACGCGTCTTTATTGAACTGTATTTTTTGTTTAACATGTTGATACGTTTCGTTTGAAATTTAGTGAGTACATCGACGACAAAAGAGTTTTTAACATCAACAACTAACCCGAAATTATTTAAAAAATCAGCCCCAATTATATTGTAATGCGTGGATGCTATTACAAACGTCCATTCGAATTTTCGTTTAAGTCCAAAATCAATCGGTATTCGAGTGGTGCCAAAAGTTGGAATAGGTCTGTTGTTTGCTGCGAAAAGTACGGAAGAGGTTCTTGTCAAATTTCCAATACCCGAGGAAGAAATCAAAGAAACATCTGCACCAGTATCGATTAAAAACTTGCGTTTGGTGGAGCGATCTGTGATAAAAAGGCGTTTCGAAAAAAAACAAGTTGTAGAAAGTCCAGAGCTTGTTGCAATTTGATCATCGACGATGCTATCAAATGACGTCGTCGATGAAACTAGTTTTTTTGATAAGAACAGGGTTTCTTGCACTGATTTGCTTTTTCACCAAATTTTGTGTGATACCAGCAAACATCGGCAGTTTTTATGTTAACAGGCGATGATAATTTTGAAAATTGTTCTGAATGAACGAATGAAAAAGGGGAGGAACACCCTAATGGTATACATTCCTTCAATGAAAACAATTTAAGTCATAAAAACAAGAAGAATATGACAAATCTGATCAACTTGTCAGGTTCTTCCTTTTTTTAAGGAAGGGTGGTGAAACCGAACTACGTTACCCAGCCTTTTCGCACTGAACACACCACTGAGTGCAGCTGGCATCGCTGTCAGCTGTTGCTCAACAGCAGTGCCAATTGCATTCTGCGATGTAAAAAAATGACAACTAAACTTGGGTTGAAAACGAGCGCGATCGATTTTAGATTGGATAATTGAATTGACCGATCGTGGATAAAAGTTTCAGAACAAAATACAAAGACTAAGAAAATTAAAGTTGAAACCAAAAAGTATTTTTATTGTATGTTTTAAAAACTAAAAGCAAAAGTTATGAATATAAAAATAAATTAGAAGACTAAGTATTGTAACGAAGCTTTTTTCCTGCCCCGGTGCTTCTTCAATAAGTGCTTGGGGTATACTCGCCGTGTCCAAGGTTCACCTACAATAAATTTGTAATTCGGGACACCTTGCAAATCGTTTTCATATAAAATTCACTTTATTTCTTTAACTCTATATATTTTATAACTATAATGAAAATAATGTAATAAAGGAAAGATGTATTTGTATTCTTCACTTCGCTTTGTGCTTGCTCTATGGGTAGTGGTGGGCTAACGGTCCTCGTGTCCCGTTAGAATCATCCCGTTAGGACGCCTTGCTGGTCGTTGCCTGTGTGTGTGTAAATGTATTTCTGTGATGTCCTGCGACGGCGTGTCTCTCGTACGGCTAGCGACTGCGCTGTATCTGCTGCGGCTTATGTCGGTGCGTCTGCGTGCGTGTGTGTAACTCTAGTATGGTTGACGTCGTGTAATTGCGTAACTCTGCTGCGGTCAACGTAGTATGTTTGCGTAGCGCTGTTGCGGCTAGCGTCGTATGTTAGCGTAGTGCGGTTGCCTAGTGCCGTTGCAGTCAGCGTAGTGTGCTTGCGTAGCGTTGTTGCGGCTAGCGTCGTATGTTAGCGTAGTGCCGTTGTGTAGCGCTGTTGCCGCCAGCGTCGTAGGTTATCGTGACTCTGCTGTGGTCAACGTAGTATGTTGGCGTGACTCTGCTGTGGCCAACGTCGTATGCTTTCGTATGGCTGCTGTGGCGCGGTCACCGTCGGCGCAGGCGGGCGGACGTCACCTGTTCGCGGGTGCGCGTCACTTTGGCAGGGCCGATGCTTACGAAGTCTCAAGCGGTCTTTGGTGGTATAACCGACACATTCACCACTTGAGGCCACGACTTACTCCTATGAAACGATCTCTCCAGATGGTACAACCGATACCTTTGAGATGCGCTCCACTGATAGCTCCGGTCTGCTGTGGCGCGGTCACCGTCGGCACAGGCGGGCGGACGTCACCTGTTCGCGGGTGCGCGTTACTGTGGTAGGGCCGTTGCTTACGAAGTCTCAAGCGGTGTTTGGTGGTATAACCGACACATTCACCACTTGAGGCGACGACTCACTCCTATGAAACGATCTCTTCGGATGGTATAACCGATACTTTCGAGGGACGCTCCACTGGTAGCTCCGGTCACGACCAGAGCTCCGTGCTAACTAACTGCTGTACTGCTGTGTCGCTCCTATAGCTGTTGTGTTTGGTGTTGCTAGCTCAAATGGTTGCGTTGCCATGGTTAACGTGTTGCTATTCAATGTTGCGAACGCTCGTTGTGTTGCTGAGACTTGTTAGTTTGTTGAGATGCTAGGGCCTTTTGTGACTGGCTGTTGTGTTAGAGCTGTGTTGAATATGTTGTGGGGTCGTTTTGTGTGGGCCAAATTAATGGTGTTTTATTTGGTCTTCACAGTACAGTGTAGAACTTAAATTACAAATAGAGGTTAAAGTAACTTAAGTAAAACTAAAGGTGTTGAGTTCTATATATTTAAGCAAATTATTCAAATAAACTGTTATAAGAAAACTGAACTAAGTATACTCATTTGGAACTAAAAAGGAAATTAAAGGATTTTGTGTGCAGGTGTTAGCGTGGTCTACATACCAACCAGCGTGAGTATAAAATACCCAAAATAATTGGGGCTAGGATGCCAGTCTTTCATGGCGTTAATATGCCAATCTTTCAGCCGCTCAGCCCGGCATCCAATGACCCAACGGACCTAGAGCCGCTTCCCCAAGGTTTTCTCGCGGGCAGCCACCTACAGGCTCCGCCAGAACCGGATGCTAGTGAGAGCTCTGCATCAAGGATCAATCGGTGGCAGAAACTCAAAGCCATCCATCACACTTTCTGGAAACGATGGAAGGTGGAATATCTATCCGAACTTCAAAAACGAGTGAAGTGGAAGCATCCCAAACAAATATACAACGAATAGAGGTTAGGTAGAGTCGTAAACGTACACCCCGGCGAAGATAACCGAGTATGCGTCGTCGACCACATAACCGCGAAGCGCCAAGTCAGACGTACCTTGTTCAAACTGATCCTTATTCCAACGGAGGAGATGGATAGTGATAAGACGAGGAGCTCCTCCTAACAATCCCTCCGTACCTCTACCTCCCTCCTTCCCAAACTCCAACTTCTTGTCGAGAACCCCCACCCCCCTACAAAAACTTCCAATTAGGTACTCCCACCAAACTCATCGCGTCACCTTGAGAGCATAACACATGCTACTCCGTCCGGGATTCACCGTGGGAGGCTCCCAGTGGGGATTCCAACTAGCCTGGGCACTCGGTGCCAACCCCGGAATCCTCGGGCCCATCACGTAAACGGGCACCAGGCAATCTAAGCCCCTACGCCGTGTGAGGCTCCAACTGGAGATTCCAGCCTCCCTTAGCACAATGTGCCCAGAACGAGGCCAACCGACAATCCTAAAGCAGATCCGTTATGTGCAACAGAACATAAAAACACTCGTCCAATTATATTTTAAATTTTCAAAAAAAAAAAAAACAAACTCACATTCACTCGCTCATCCCGAGCTAGGACACCAGAAACCATACCACAATTCATTCGATCACCCCGAGCGAGGACACCAGAACCCTAATGCCGGCCCACGGTCTGCCACAGAACGCATATGCCCTCGGCTTAAGCTGCGGGGCCAACATTCATAAAAATTCATCCCATTACTTAAAATCTTGAACTAACTATTAACAACCCAACACGCAAGTAAAGGAAACGTAAGTTTAAAAGAAAGAGGATTTACAGAAACAGACATCAAGTTTCCAAGACGAAGATTTTTTGATTATTTTTACCTCTTCTTTCAGACGTAGTGTAAACGCTTGTTCTTGCACACTTACTTAAAGCTCTTGCCAAACCCAATTACAGAAAAGTCTGTTCGATATATTTCCCGAACATAAAGTTTTAAAGCCTTCTCGAAGCCATTACCCTTTTTTATTCAAATATCACACTCCAAGATGATTAAAAACGTGCAACTGTAAAAGTATTTTCTATCGTCGGGAAAAAAATATGCTTTAAATGTGAGTACTCTTTAATAATCATTTCAATTCGTCTTTCGAAACGCTTTTTATTCATAATTGATATCATTGTAAAATTAAAACTTTAATTGTTGTACAGTCATTTTTTTTTAATCATTAAAAGTATTCATATTTGCTTATGTCTTTGTTAAATTGTATGATAACTTATTATTTAGTAAATTTTCAGTTTTTTTTTTGGCGCCAAAACTAAGGTCCCTTTAAGATTGACATATTTCGTATGATAGCAGTCAGGACTTTAATAGAACAGCTAAAGTATTTGCTAACATCTGCCTTCAAAGCTTACGTTTAGCACAGCAAATTGACTCTAAACTACTTTTCAAAACATTTACGGAAATGCCCGTTGGGAATGTTTCGAATATAGCCAATATTTTTTTTTTGTAAAACGCGTCATAATTAGTAATCGGTAAATTGGCGGCCACCGTGGTGTGATGGTAGAAATAAGGTTTTTCAATTAGAAGAAAATGTTTCTAAGCGGGGTCGCCCCTCGGCAGTGTTTGGCAAGTGCTCCGAGTGTATTTCTGCCACGAAAAGCTCAGTGACAACTCATCTGCCTTGCAGATGCCGTTCGGAGTCGGCATAAAACATGTAGGTCCCGTCTGGCCAATTTGTAGGGAAAATCAAGAGGAGCACGACGCAAATTGGAACAGAAGTTCGGCCTAAAATCTCTTCAGAGGTTATCGCGATTTACATTTTTAAATTACGTTGCACATTCTTCGGGGCTTGAAATATGAAGAGCTTCCTCTTCATAACCTTCAAAGTATCTAGCGTCTTCGGGTCGTTTATATCATGGTACAAAAGGAGTAATTTTTTTTTGGAAATTTGCTCATTTCAGGAAACCCTGACAATGCGAAAGAAGGACAATAATATGTTTTGCACTCCCTCACAAACCACTGGTGTCGGGTGCATACCAAACGTAATCGCGATACACCTTCTAACACCAAGGGTAACGAAACAACAAAATAGCATTACAGCTCTTATAGGGATCATTATATACACACTGGGTAGGGCCAAAAACATTGACTAGCACTACTATCATTACACCAACTACATAAAGATATACCCATCTTAAGTGCATAGGGTACATTGACTCCAACACGCACCACCAACGGAAAAAGGTAGACAGGAGGCACACGTACTCTCATTGGGACGAGTATAGAAACCAAATGGACCCCTTTCTTCTGTAAGAATTCATATTTGGAAGAAAATCTGTATCTGTACCTCAAAACAAGTATTACACTGTCACGATATACGTGTTAAAACTAAACTTCAAATACCCACCGTCTGCCTAGTTGGCGTTCGAATATCCTAATGACATGAACTATATATAGCCCATCCGAAAAAGCACACATTGCTGTTCAAATAGTATCAGCGTTTTTTATTATTTGTGTTAATAATATAATGTGTCGTTACTACAGGCACCTGACAGTATGGACATTCTGTCACGGAACATGCTCCAGAATCACCAAGTACAAAATGATTACATGGTTCCAATGTAACAGTGCTAGTATTCCCTTCACAATCCATATGTACATTTTTTTTAACATTTCAATCATTCAAATTTACAAGTCAACTAAATGTAATGCTGTACAGCAAGCTGGGAACTGCTCTCGTAGCGTTTTTGTGTGCTTTCGCACATGTGGAAAGAGCTTGTCCTATTGATGAGATGCGCGATATTGCGCTATCACCTAGTTAATTAAT
This sequence comes from Eurosta solidaginis, assembly GCF_040869045.1. Taxonomy (NCBI): domain Eukaryota; kingdom Metazoa; phylum Arthropoda; class Insecta; order Diptera; family Tephritidae; genus Eurosta; species Eurosta solidaginis. The sequence continues at coordinate 15,671,122 of NC_090324.1, forward strand.
TTAAAGTTTAGCATCAAGTCCCTAGCTTTAGGCGAACACGGCTTGTCAAATTTTAACCACGACGGGGAAAAGTGGCGGACTACGGGAGCAACGGCAACCACGCCTTTTCGCTCTGAATACCACCCTGCGCGCTGCCAAGCCGTCGGACTTGTCGTGGTTAGGTTAAGCTTTTCGTTATAATTAGTTATAAGTGTTTTTTTTATTATTTTTCCTCTTCCTCATGGTCGGCGATCATTGCATAACTGTGAGGTTGCGCACCGAAAGGGGCGGCATGTTTAGGCCCAATGCCTAACTGTCTTTGTTTGACGGCGCCCCTCACTAACGTTTTAATGACGTTTCCAGCCACCTACACTCTCATGCACGCATTTGTGTGTATGCCGGCACATGCATGTGTTTCATGCATATGTATGTGTATGTGTGCTGTTTGTTAACGTATATGTGGGGGTGATTGTGTGCGTGGCTTTCCCCTTCGTACAAAAGGAGGACTTTTTCGCGGCCTGGCGGTTGTCATCAACCGGACGACCGTTCTCTTTTATGATCAACCATCGACCGATACGCATCGTCCAGGATCATCGCCTTCATTCAACATAGAGGGAAACTTATCGCCCTCCTTGTTAGCACTGTACCTTTATCACCAATTTCCCAAATTTCAATATAGTCTTATAAAGAGGAAAAATTCTCCTGTGTTCTTTCTATTTATTCCTGAGTGATCTATCACACACGAGATCAACCCTTGTGCGCCTACCCACTGCCGGTTTATGACGCACTCAGGCCGAACAATAGTATTATTTATCACTAAATTTATTTCGTTATTTGTATTCATCACAATTACTTTTGTTTTCTGTTCATTCAATTTGAGCCTATTCATTATATTGTAATAAATGCTGAAGTAAATGAAGAGAAACGCTGATGAGTAGCGTTAAATTATCATTCTTCGATTATTTAAGAAATCCATTTCAATTTATACAAAAGTTCTTAACCTACACATACATAATTAATGCTTACATACTAAAAAGTACATGATTTTATAATAAATTATTGTTTGTCAGCACTTTTTTATAGTGACCTACATATTATCAGTATGATCCGCACATAAGCTGTTTGGTATGACGAATCGATATATTGGGCGGTTTAGCAAATGCGAATAAACCATAGTGGTTATCTGGGTGTGTGTATGTATATTTGTAACGTTAAACGCATTCGAAGTGAGGTGAACTCCACGCAACACTACACCACCGGCCTTCCAAGAGTAAACGTATATAAACGTATATATGTACGTTTGCCGTGTTGTTTCATTTTACGTTTAGTGACCCGGCCAACTTGCTTGGTGTTACCAAATTTTACATTCTTTTTGGTTTGTCTTTCACATTCAATTGTAATTTATGTCATAGTGGTTGCTATAAGTAATGAATTGTTTGCTTATGTGTTCTTTGCTTTTATTTGTTTACATTTGTTTTAGATACAGTGCATATTATGCTGATTCTCGTTTTTTTTTTCATAATATGCTAACTCTGGTCTTTTTCTTCAATCTTACATTTGTATATATCATGTGTTTTTTTTGCATGTGTACATATTGAGTTAACATGTCTTTATTGTTTTTCTTTTTTTTTTTTGTTTGGTGCTTATTGGGAGTAACGTGGAATGCTTATTTGTATAGTAAACAAATTTTTGATTAACGTGTTTTGGTAGTTATTGAAGGTTTTGTATTAGTTTAAATTAGTTTCTTACCCTTATTGGTTCTATCATTCTATTTAGCAGATTGTGCAAAACTATTTTCCTATCGAAATTTTGCTATGTATATAAGTTAAGGTAAAAAAAAAATATTTTTCTTATTATTTAACTTACGAGAGACCTTTCCCCTAATTAACTAAATCTCCTATTCTACCTAGGGTTAGAGTAAAAATATTTTCCTATTAATATATTCTATTCTACCAGGTGTTAAAGTTAAAATATTTTTCCTAATATATAAAATTAAGACCTCCTCAATAGTGAGGTTTTCTTAGATGAGAGCCAGGCAAACTAATAGTTATCTCTTTAATATAGTGTTTCTAGCAACTAATAAATGATTTAGATTTCCTTACTATTTCTATTAAACAAAGATTTTTCATTGCTATTTCATTTCATTTCGAAGTTTAAACCTATTTATTAAAAAAAAAAATCTTTAACTAATGATACTGAAAATTGAAGAGCTGCTGTTTATAGTAGTAGAAGTAGTTCAGGTGATGGTTAAGAAGGAAGGTACAGTGGATGCAAAAATTTTCATATCTTTATGTCTTTCGCATTTTCTAGCAACATTTTTGATCTTAGATGTCATGCGGTTTCTGCGGCGGCCACCAGGACAGAATCGTCATGATTTTATGAAGAATTTCTTGTATTTTATCGCGATTTTTCACTTGCGTAACTTCTAGAGTTAATTCAATTATTTGATCTTTGGGAACTCGGTTACCTTTTTAATTTATAAATTCGCCCACTGCAGTATATATTCAATTATTTTTCACCAATTTGTTCCTCAGGACAGCTGTGTTTTTTATTCTTTACAAGTCCTAGATTGCAGGCACAGCCTGATAAGCAATTGTCCTAAGTCAATCTTATCATTAACAATCAGGTTGCTTGTTTTTCTTACGCTACCATTTTTCTATGAAAAGGAGCGCGACATGTCTCATTGTTGCAAATTTATATAGCGCTTCACATATATTTTAAGGTTCTCTTCGTGGCTTTTCTTCATTCTTGCTGTTGTTATGGGCTGGTTTTATAGTTTTTGTATTTTGCATATATCCACTGACACGAATTTTATCAGGGCTGTGGTATAAATTTTCTGCTTTGACGGCCTTGATAACTTCCATAAGAGCTACTATTGCGAAGCTTCCTGTTTGTCTTTGTTTTCACTGATATCAAAGAAATTGTGCAAATTCTTGATTTGCCAGCTGAATTATACGGGGTGATGAAACTCTCTTTATTGTTGATTGGGACATTTTGGGGCTTACTATGTGACGAAGCTTTATTTTTAATTGTCTACTGCTCTCCCTTGAATCGGATAAAAGGATTTTAGATACGGTCTGGTACGGTTTTCAGCTGCCTATATTTAATTTTCATATAGTTTTTGAGTAACGTAGCTATTGCAATGGTCAATAGTACGATTACGCAGATTAAAACTGCTAGCCAATCATCTGGAATGTTTGGAGCAGCTCTTGTTTATGGTTCAGCTGGTGGTACATATTTCAATATTCTATCTTCTGTTTCTTTATTTTCTGAATTTCCTGAATTTTACTTTCCTAATTCATATCCGGCTAATGCTGTAATATGTTATATGCGCTTGAATAAAAACACTGATGAGTAGCGTTAGAAAGCGATTCTACTTTATTGACGAAATTCATTTCTATTTATACAAAAGTTCTTAACCTACACATACATACTTACATGAATGTTTACATACTAGAACTGCATGAATTAATTATGAAAAATGGTTTGTCAGCAAATTATTGTATTGACCTACATATTGTCATAATGATCCGCGCTTGAGCAGTTCGGTATGACGAATCAATATATTGGGCGATTTGGCAAAGGCGAATGAACTCATGGTGCTTATTTGGGCCAATTAAATATGAACGTTTGTTTGTATGTATATTTGTAACATCAAGGATTCTGGGACGTCGCAATGATGGGTGATTACTGCTGGTTTCTCATAAGAGAAACCGATCCTAAACTAAATAAGCGTCAAAGTAGAACACATAATTATTTCGACTACATAGTAAAATCAAATTAAGATAAAAATTGTTAGAATATAGTATAAACATAAATAAATTAAAAAAAAGTTAAAAATATGGGAAATTTCATTCATAAATTGAACTTTTAACTAAATAGAAACAGAGCATAGCTAGATATCTCACTCTTCTTTATACCATACATACGTTTTGAGGTATACGTTGAAATTGCCCAACCTGGGTATTTTTATTTGATCGCTTATAACTTACGTAGTTTTGCATCGATTTTCTTCGATGGTAGCTTATCTTTTTTTTAATTAGACATAGCTTTACCTAAAGAAAAAACATCTGGAAAAAAAGTTGTGGTTTTGGAATGCTGCCCTCGCAAAAAGTAATTTTTTTCATATTTTTTCATAAAAAAAAACAAAAATCTGCAATTATAAGCTAATATCTCGAAAACTGTCTGGTTGAGCAAAAACCAGTGTATTATGCATTTATAGCAAATTTTATTGTCTTTCCGATTCTGTAAACTTTTTTCCAATTGCTTTACCCGTTCGTGAGATATACGTAATTAAAGGGAGCCACCCTTTTGGTTTTTTCGAATAACGGTAAATTGCAAATATCTCAAAAACGGTACCATAGAATCAAAAATGAACTCGATTTTCGAAATCAGGGGGTGGTTTTACATACGAATTTCATAACGGCGTCTCTGGTAAATTTTGGCAGTCGACCAGTGTATTTAATTAACATTATAAAAGCAATCGTTTAAAAATTTGTTTTTAAAAAAATTGTTTTAATTTAATCTTTTTAACATTTCTAATTTTCTTAAAATTGTATTTTATATTTTAAATTACGTATATTTTATTTATTCTATTGAAAATTTTTTCAATGTTTTTATTTTACAATAAAAGTTTTCCTAAATTCTTTTTAAATTTTATTTTTTTTAAATTATCATCAATTAAGTATAATTTATTTTTCTTATTATTTTTTTTAACATTATAAAGGTTATTAAATAAAATATTTGTTCATAATTTTAAAACTTTTAGCATTTTAATATAATTTATGTTTTTTCTTTCAATTTACAAAATATTTTAAAAATTAATTTCTATTTTCAAACTTCCGTTTTTATTTCTTGCATAGCAAAGAAATAACTAAAATTTCTTTTTTTGCAAACTATTTAAAAAATTTTCTTTAAATTTTAGTAAGTAATTTTTTTTCATTATACTTATTTCAACTAAATATTAGTCATAATTTTCAAAAAAAAAAAACATCCCTAAGCAAAAACAAAAGTTTTTGCTCTTGGTTAAACGTCCATAAGGCCGCTCAATTTATTCTAACTCATACATAAGATAGCTGCCAGTTTGCTGTGACCAAAATATCCGGTTCGCCTATGTTGTCCCTATGGTGTGATAATCCACTCGATTATGCTCTTGTCCAAAATATCCGCGGTTTCCTCAATCTTTGATGATATTCCACTCGATTATGCTTTTGTCAAAAATATCCGCGGTTTGCTGAATCTTTGATGACATTCCACTCGATTATCCTGTAGCTATTGTTGTTGCTTGAAGTTGTTTTTGTTTTTTATTATTTTTGCAATGGCATTTGGTTCTTTGGATCTGTGGTTAATATAAAGTGTTCTAGCTCTACTGCTGTACGCGTTACATAGCGTGATCCTTGGTAAAGTAAAGTGTACGCGTTACAAAGCGTGATCTTTTTCCCGTTTTAAAAAATAAAAAACTTGGCAGGATCTGTGACCAGCTAGATCCTTTTTAGCGTTGCTTCATCAGCAACTTTATGCTTAAGGATCGAACTGGCAGGATCTTTTCCAGTCAGATCGTTTTAGCAGTTGTGCTGATGTTTGATCTGAACTGGCAGGATCGCCATGTAATAAATGTTAAAGTAAATGAAGAGAGACGCTGATGAGTGGCATTAAATTATCATTTTTCGTTTATTAAAGAAATCAATTTCTATTTACACAAAAGTTCTTAACCTGCACATACATAATTACATTAATGCTTACATACTAAAAAGTACATGATTTCATAATAAATAATTGTTTGTCAGCATTTTATTGTAGTGACCTACATATTGTCAATATGATCCGCACATAAGCTGGCTGGGCGGTTTGGCAAATGCGAATGAACTCATAGTGGTTATCTGGGTCAGCAAAATATGAATGTTTGTGTGTATGTATATTTGTAACGTTAAACGCATTCGAAGTGAGGTGAATTCCACGCTACACTACCATATGCCATTTCATAATTTCATCTATATCACATTCTAACTTTCGTTTACATTCTCCACTGTGTCTGCTTCAGTATATACCAATGTATCGTCGGCATACCTTAACACTTTGGATTTTTATATCGCTTTTTCTATAACATTTATGTAAATTATACACGTAATTGCTCCCATAATCGATCCTTGGGGCACCCATGTATTCACATATGAAAAACTTGAATTTGTGGTTTTTATTTTTGTTTGTTGTCTACGATTTGTAAGCTAGTCTTTAAACCAAAATAGCTCTTTTCCTCTTATTCCATACATATACAGCTTTTTTATAAGAATACCGCTGTCTACTGTTTCTTTTAAAATCAAGAAATAGCGCTGCTGTTATTGCTTTTCGTGGATGCTACTTCCACTCACTTACAACTAAGTTTATTGCATTTTGGCATTAATGATTCTTACGAAATCCGGACTGGTTTAGAGACAGTATATTATTAGTTTCAAGGTACGTTTGTAGTTGATTTTTCCCAATGATTTCCATTATTTTTTCAAATATCTTAAAAGTATATATTGGACGAAACTCTTCACATTTTTTTGTTTTAGCAATTTTTTAAAACGGCACTACCAATGAGTCCTTCCATTCATTTGGGAATACTCCGCTCATTAGTGAATGATTTATTAACTTTGTTAAGAAAGGCCCAAGCACATTCCAGTTCTCCAAAATAATCTTTGGGCTCACATTATTCCAATCTTTTTTTTTTTTAAGTTGTTTACAAATCTGGACTTCCCCAAACACCCAGTTTCGTGGAATAATTTACAGCACCGACAAAAATACGGGCACGCACAAGCAAACTGCAATAGTTGTTGGAGGCAGGAGGATATAAAATTATTACGTAAATAGCATATACTAATAGAGAACAGCGCAATTTTTATGTTTCATACTCGATAGCCATGTTTTAAGAGGGGCGTTTCTGCAATTTACTTTTAAGGAGTATGTTTTCACAGTATATTTGATTTGTGAAATAAAGACGCCCGCTAACAAAAATATTTCATTGTTTAATATTAGGTTTACTATTAGGTTAAGTTGAACTGGCCGGTCCATGAGGACCTCACACGGACTGAATGATTCCGTAGTGTTACCAGAAGTTTGTTTTAACGGCCAAACTGAAAAACCCTATGACAAACCAGGGCCTATGTTCTTAAATAACTCCGTCCTCTTGACAAATACTAGAAGCTTCCTAGGACTTAAGCTACTTGCTTCTTCTAGATATGAAAGCTGTATCACTTCCAATAGCTAGAGTCTTAGCCTGGAAAGCGCAGGGCACGATCACGGAACGTGCTCGATCGTTTCCTTCTCCAACCCGCACTTCCTACATCTGCTATCACTGACCAAGCTTAATTTAAAGGCACGTGACGCCAGAAGGCACTGTCTAGTTAGAATAGCCGTCGTGAGTCGAGTATTGAAGACTTTTTAATGATAGAAGCAACTTAGTTAGTCTAAGGTTGTAAGACCTACACATAATTTTCGACACTTTACGGCCCCGCGCTTGAACCCACGCCTTTCCCGCTTGGTCGATCATGTGCACCTCTCGCCTTAGCTTAATCTCGCCCAGGCCAATTGGGAGGTCTGTGGAACAAGTTTCAAGGGATGCTCCCTTTTTATCTAGTTCATCCGCGTTTTCATTCCCATCTATTCCCGTAAGCCTTGGGACTTAATATAGATGTATGCTTCTCCCTGTACCAATTCTTGTTGTTGTAGCGATAAGGTTGCTCCCCGAAGGCTTTGGGGATTGTTATCGATGTGATGGTCCTTTGCCGGATACAAATCCGGTACGCTCCGGTACCATAGCACCATTAAGGTGCTAGCCCGACCATCTCCGGAACGATTTATGTGGCCACATTAAACCTTAAGGCCATTCCCTCCCTCCCTACCCCCCAAGTTCCATGAGGAGCTTGGGGTCGCCAGAGCCTCATCTGTTAGTGAGTCAGGATTCGCCGCGGATAGGTGAGGTTGACAATTGGGTTTGGAGAAGCTATATATTGCGCTGGCAACCTGAAAGGTTGCGCTACACAGCCCCTTGAATCTGGTATTTTAGTCGCCTCTTACGACAGGCATACCTACCGCGGGTATATTCTGGTCCCCTAACCCGCTGGGGTCTGTACCGATCCTCTCCCGGGACTGATTACACTCTAACACGTTTTTAGATGCTGTGCTATACGAGATTATTGCCTTAATTGCTGCTTGACCGTCAATATAAAAGTTAACACGAATGCAGCTTAGGCTATTCTTTTCCAGGGTTTCCACTGTTTGGTTACGGCTACTATTTCCGCTTGGAATACGCTGCAGTAATCCGGCAGCCTGTAGGATCTGTTTATTTCCGAATCAGCACAGTATACCACAGACCCTACTTCTTCCACTACTTTGGAACCATCTGAGTATACATGTATCGCCTCGTCCGCCATTTGGGCACCCTGGCGCCAACCGTCCACCTCTCTTTTTGGCTTAAGATCGAAGCGCAGATAGGGAATCAGGTAGCCTGTTCGTCTTGTGATTGATGACGCTATACTACTATGGCTGTATATTCGGCGCTCAAACTGCCCCGAGGCACCGAGCCTGGTTGCAGTTGTTAACGCTATGTTCTTTGCAACCAGGTCTACAGATGGAATGTGCAGAACGGCATACAGTGCAGCCGTCGCGGTTGTCTTCGGGGCTCCCGTAATGTTAAGCATTGATAGTCTGCATAGCCCCTCTAATTTTATGAGGTAGGTTGTTTTGTAACCGAACTGCGTTACCCACCCTTTACGCACTGAACACACCTCTGAGTGCAACTGGCATCGCTGTGAGCTGCTTCTGAACAGCTGTGCCGGTTGCACTCAGCAGTGCCAATTGCATTCAGCGACGAAAAATAATGGCAACGGAGCGTGGATAAAAAAGGAGCGCGATCGAGTTTCCTTTGCATAATTTAAGTGACCGGTCGTGGCTAAAAGGTTCAGAACAAAAATCAAAATTAAAATTGAAACCAAAAAGTATTTTATTGTAAATTTTGGTATGTGTTTTACACCGACTCCAAACGATATCTGGCAAATGAAGTTTTGGAGGGAATATTTTCATGACCCTTTCTGGGCTGGCCGAACCACTGCAGACGAGTTACCCCCTGTTAATAATGCCGTATATAAGTAAGCCTTATTTTTGTTGGTTCATAAGCTTTATAATAAAGTTGTTATATTCTCCCTTATGGCTTATAATAACACCTTGCGTAAGTTTTAATTTATATGAGCTACAAGCTTTACACACAACGGTATCTTTCAAATAAATATTATGCCTGTTACTGTGCCTAGATTTCTGCCTACCATAATGGCAGCATTATCTTTTCCTTAGTCCCTCAAATTTGTTAAATCTAGACCAAATTCATTCAATGTTCTTTAAACTGAATTTACATAATACAACATAAAAAAGTTAAGTGTAGCTTGAAAAAAGATAAAATGGCAACACTGGTGGGGACACGTTGCAAGCAAGACATACATTGTGTATGCCGAGGTTGATTCTGGATAGGTAAGAGTTTAACCTGTTACAGTATCCAAATCGAAGTTGAGCTAGAGTGAAGCGCGTCTCCTTAGGGAGATTGCTTTCCTCTTCTGTGAGTTCAGGATATTTATCTTTAAGAACGTTGTTCGCCGGGAAATTCCTGGCATAGAGGTCTAACGCCTTTTTGTGCATATCACTGAGGTCCTTTTTGTGCTTTTCTTCTACACCCTGCCCTGGGCGCAAAAAAAACCTCAATACGCCACTGGCGCAGACAGAAAAGGGTTTCAAATAATAAGCTAGCTGTACCCAATTTCAAGCAAATTGAACCATACACTATTTTATTTAGATTAGATAGGTTCCTCAAATAACAAGCTAATCATGGAAGTGCCCCTATAGCAAGTTTCAAGCAAATTGCACCATACAATATTTTTTTTTGGAATAGGTCGGTTCCTGGTCCACTTCCCGGAAAGAAAAGTTTCTCAAATAATAAGCTTTGGACGGAAGTACCCCTACACCAAATTTAAAGTAAATCGCTCTCTACGCAATTTTATTTAGTACTGGTCAACTTTCAGGAATCAAAAGTTTCGAAAATACATATAATTTATTGTGACGAATATTACCATCTCTAAGCTGTTACTAAGTAAATGCACAACAACAAAAACACTAAAGCAACCTATATAAACACATTAATCATCATTTACCCGCATACATAAAAGCAACGAAGAGATAACTCTCACACAGTGGTACCCTGCACAAATCGCGAGTACTTCATGCATGCATGTATTGGCCAACGGTCGTCGTAGCAGCGGCGTGACGGATGCAGCAGCTTAACGGCTGTAGGATGGCGAACGGCCAACGGTTAGTGTGGCAGCGGCGGCACCAGCAAGGCGGGATGGGCACGGCGGTAGTATGGCGGACGGCCAACGGTCGGCGTAGCACCTGCGGGATGGAAGCAGCGGCGGCGCCAGAGGGGCGGCACCAGGGGGCGACGTTGCGACGGCAGCGGCGGTGGGCTACGGAGCGCGTACCAGTGCCATGGTGAGAGGGGAAGTAGGCTGGTGATGGTGTTTACCTGGACAGTGGCGGCTCGCTCCTGGCGGGGTCGATTGACGGTTTCGGCGGGATCGGATTGATCGGTAGCCTACGGCAGGATCGTTAGTCCGCGGGGTCGGTCACCTGGGGTAGGGACTGCGAGGATTCGTTAGTGCTGGTTTCACCGCTGGAAACCCCGCCTCCCTACTTGCACACTAGGAGAAGGTGCGTAAGGGGGTCGGGGTTGTACCACCCGATACACCGTGGGTCGACCCGTGGGCGGACGGGGAAGTGCACCTTAACGGCACAGCGGTAGCCCCTGTGCGCACCCATAGGCTCACGGCCGAAACCAGTGCTGAGGGGAAGGGGAGGAATGGTCATGTAGGCGTCGGGCCGCTAAACGCCTATGAGGGCGCTGGGGGCAAAGTAGCACAAGGCATCCTCCCCGTCGTTCTTACCTAAGCGAAGGGTGACCCGCGCCATGACGGCGCCTCTGCCAGTCAGCCAGCCGAAGCTAGGACTGAGGGGGAGGAGTTGTATGGTCATTAAGGCATCGGGCCCCACAACACCTTGGCGGGCGCGGGGGGAAAAGTAGCACAAGGCATCCTCCCCGTCGTTCTTACCCAAGTGAAGGGTGACCCGCCCCATGACAGCGCCCCTTCCACTCAGCCAGCCTAAGCTAGAACTGAGGGAAAGGGGTTAAATGGCCATGAAGGCATCGGGCCACTTAACACCTAGGAGGGCGCGGGGGGCAAAGTAGCACAAGGCATCCTCCCCGTCGTCCTTACCTAAGTGAAGGGTGACCCGTGTCTTGACGGCGCCCCTTCCACTACAGCTAGCTAATAGGAGGGAAAAGTATGTCTTAAAAAAGACATCTACTTCCGCTGGCTCACCTGCGAGGACTGAATTGCAAAAATGCAAATTCGATGTTTATATGGGTGGTGCCGCAAACTGGTTGAGAAGTCAACACACCATTATTGTGATTTTCATTGGTTTGCTATCAGTGGTTGTTGACTATGTTATAAAAGAATAAGTACAAGTGGTTGTTGGTTATGCTATAGAAAAATAAGTACAGGGAGGTTCAGGTTTAAGTGAATAAGGAAATACAGGGGGTTACGTTATTGTAACGCTACGTTACAGTCCCCCTCCCACTTCGGTTGACGGAAAGCTGCGGTGGGGAAAGATGGATCTCCCGGCATGTCCTAGGTCTTATGCCGGTGTGCATGTGGGCGAAGCACTTTATTAATTTTTTTTTTTCTTTTTTTTCTCAAAAATATACAGAGTCATTCCACTTATATCTAACAAAGTTGATGTTTTTAATTCATTTGTAAGAATAATTATATTTCATTGTTCTTAAAACTAACAGAGTATATTTCATACAATTCATTATAATATATAATATTCTTCTTCTTTGTTTCCATCTTCCTCGGGTTGTGATTTCATCATGGCTATCAGGTGTTCGGTTAAATGTGGCCCGAAAAAAATAGGTCCCCTTCGTGTTTTTGTTCGGTTGGCTGGCCACTGGTACTGCTCCCTACGTGTGACTTTGCTTTATTTCGCCGAAGTTTATGCCTCCTGCAGATGCTTTTGTACCCTCTTTTCTGACCATGTTTATTGCAAGTGCCATTTGTGGAATCTCCTAATCCCATGTGCGGTGGTCGCTCAGGAACGGTGCTAACGCTTTTCCGCCAAACTGCTTCCCATTGTCGGTGAGGAAGGTTTCCGGACAACCAAGTAAGTATATGACCTTTTCTTGTAGCGCTTTGAGCACGCTTGCCGTTTTTGCCTGGCGCGCCGGGATTAACTCCACCCACTTGTAGAGTTTGTAGATCATGGCGAGTAGGTATTTGCTTCTTTGCTTGGAACGTGGTAGTAGTGGCACGATGCGACGGCAGCGGCCGTGGGCTATGGAGCGCGTACCAGGGCCGTGGTGAGGGGGGAAGTATGCTGGTGATGGTGTTTACCTGGGCAGTGGCGGCTTGTTCCGGGCGGGGTCGGTTGACGGTTTCGGCGGGATCGGTAGTCCGCGGGGTCGGTCACATGGGGAAGAGACTACGAGGACTCGTTAGTGCTGGTTTCACCGCTGCACACCCCCGCCTCCCTACTTGCACACTAGTAGAAGGTGCGTAAAGGGGGCGGGGTTGTACCAGCCGATACACCGTGGGCGGAGGGGAAGTGCACCTTAACGGCACAGCGGTATCCCCTCTGCGCACGCATTGGCTCACGGTCGAAACCAGTGCTGAGGGGAAGGGGTGGAATGGTCATGTAGGCGTCGGGCCGCTCAACGCCTAGGACGTGAGTCGCTGTATATAACCGCCAGTGGATGCAGCAGTAGTAAAAGTAACGCCGACATCGGCACAGCCAGCCAACCGCGCCAGCAGCAGGGCCATCGACGAGGACACAACTAACTGGGCCAATTAAAGAATCACCGACGCCAAAGCAGCCCACCGCGCCAACACCAGCGCCATCGACGCCAACAAACGGTATAGCCCGGCGCTGTGATCACTGTTCAGATCTACGCACGGAAAGTGATAGCTCGTAGTTAGGGTTTTACCAGTGCGAGACATCATCACCCGACGTAGAGGCAGACTGGGTCGTACGTGAGTGTGCGGGCTTTCCCTCTCTCACTTAACGCTTAGGGCTGCGCTCCGCCGACTCACCACAGTCGACCGCGAGATGACCCGTAAGGCGCCGCAGCGCTATCCCCGCCAACAAACGGTATGCCCGGCACGATGATTACTGTTCGGATCTACGGATGGAAGGTGATAGCTCGTAGTTAGGATTTTACCAGTGCGAGACATCACCATCCGACGTAGACGCAGACTGAGCGGTGCATGAGAGTGTGGTTTTTCCCTCGCTCAATTAACGCTTAAGGCTGCGCTTCGCCGATTCATCACCGTCGACCATGAGGCGGCCCGTAAAGTGCTACAGAACTGCGACGCCAGCATCACTGCGCCGTCAACGAGCAGTAAGCTGACTAAATACCAGCGTGGGCGTCCAATAGCAGAGGTAACAACAACATAAGCCAGCAGCCACACCAACGGGACTTGGGTGGACCGTTACCAGCCAGGCCACGCTGACACCGAATACCAATATCATTGAACGAAAATTGAGTTTAAATGAAGTTTTAGATATAATTTGGCTGTAAATGAATGGAGTTCAATAAAGTAATAAAGTACAACTTGGAAAAGGGCACCACAGTATAAATTTATTGCAAGGAACCCTGGACACGGCGAGTATACCCCAGCAATTTATTAAGAAGCACCGGAGCTCAGGGAAAGCTTCGTTACAATTGGCGCCCGAGCGGGGACCAAGTCGTATAACTAACTATTCAGAGGGAAAATTCCCCGAAAAAAAAATGTTGTCACAAGATGAGTGAGCCAATCAATACAACGTGGCTGGATAACGTCGCCAAAGAGCAGATGGTGGCCATAGCCCAAGAGCTAGACATTGAACACACAGGATCAACACGGGAGATCCGAAAATGGATAGTCCTAACAATATCCAAGACACCGACCGACTTCGAGATATACGCAAAATTCATATTTTTGGAGAGCACACACAGGGTCGCAGAAACCAACTCAGAGAATGAGAGGGGATCAAATTACCAATCCCACCAACTCCAAGTGGAACGGGAGCGAGAGGTCCCACAAAGACACCGGAACCGACCCGATTTACATTTCCCACACAGAACCCACAACCAACACCCCAGTACCCACCCGTAGCAAACACCGTAAAACCAAACGATGTGATAGCCCAAGGCAATCAGGCATCGGCCATCGTAATCGCACCCGTCACCGATGAAGTGCGGAAGTGGTCAGGGAAATACGATGGGGGACGAGATCCCCTTGCATTCATAGAGCTGCTGGAGGAATTGGCAGAAGTATACACGGTAAGTGTAGACCTCCTCCCGAAAACTATGCCCGAGTTTCTTTGCAACACCACCCTCCAGTGGTATCGCAACAATAACGAACACTGGACCAACTGTGCGGCCTTCAAGCGGGATTTCCTCAGATGCTTCTTACCGGCCAGATATTTCGAGCGTCTAGAAGATGATATAAGACAGAGAAAACAACACGCACGGGAGAAATACAAGGATTACGTGCTGGCGATATAAAACTTGATGTGGCACGCCGGTTACAGTAAGGAGCAACGGCTAGAAAGGATATTTCGAAACAGCCATCCGGATTACCTACTGTATATCCGCCGACGGGATTTCACCAGTTTAGCGAAACTTCTCACCCTCGCGGAAGACTACGAGGGCATCCACGAGGGCCACAGACGGACGTCAGAGGCACCACGACGTGAGATGGCGAGACAAGTCGTAAGCGAGAAAGCAAGGATTGTAAGATCACCTCATCAGCAGCCACCACAAGAGATTCCACATACAGCATCACTCCCCACCCAGAACGCCGAACAACGTATGCAGAAGGTGTGGCCAAGAAGGGCACTAAACTGAAAAATGCCGAAATAAGAGAAAGTTATTCTGTTGGGAGTGCGGTCAGCCTGACGAACGAACAGCGAGTGTAGATTTATCGTGAGTCCCTGTCTTTGAAGACCTAACCTCACGTATGCACCAAGTACACGGGTCAAAGCAGGTCTGACCAGCCCCCAAGGCTCGCTTACCTTGGTACCAATCGATAATGTGAGTGGGCACATCATCAACTTGATGGGGTTGGAGGCCTATCTTACACCTCTTCCATTCTATGGGTCATGGCACCCGGTTTCAGTGCAACTCCACATTCGAGCTGACCAACTCTTACCGCATTCGGATATCAACCACAGCCACCACGATGCTCCCAAAGGGGCCTACCTCAATAACAGAAACGGAGCGAGCTCCACGGGCCATCTGTTCCCCGTGGTACCACTTTAAAGTCTTGGTATGACTTTCGCAGCCGAAGCCACTTCCGGTTGAGTATCCACTTACTCCGGACCGGCAGCCTAGTGTGAGATGGGGTTAGAACCCCCCACATCCATGGACACACACACAAATCAACCACCACGATCACCACCACGTCTCCTCCGTCTTAGCACCTCCGAAGCATACCTATTGAGCAAATCAATGGTCCGACTAGTGGAGAGCGCTCCACTTACATCAACCCTTCCCTCTACGAAACGAATTCCCCAACTACCCATATCCCTTATGTCCGAGTACTCCGGACACTCACACAACACATGCACCCAGTCCTCCTGCAACGCACCACATACACACCCCTCCATTTCACTCAAGCTCCTCTTATACAAGAATGCATTAAGAGGACCATGACCGGTAAGCAGAAAGCCCAGACTCAGATTAAATCTGAAGTCTGGACTTTCCAACACAAATGAAACGACCCGGATGTACTCGTACGTTACAATGCCGTTGGGAATATTGACCCAACGCTCCTGCCACTTCCCTCTGACCACCCCCTCTAAACAACGCCT
Organism: Eurosta solidaginis; assembly: GCF_040869045.1. Lineage (NCBI taxonomy): Eukaryota > Metazoa > Arthropoda > Insecta > Diptera > Tephritidae > Eurosta > Eurosta solidaginis. The sequence goes on from NC_090324.1 coordinate 15,687,031, forward strand.
ATTTACCAACGATCCACTCTCCACATTATCGTTGGCGGCCAATTCATCCTGCAACAGCGGCAAACTTGCCCTCCTTCTCAGCCTGAAAGAAAAAGCAGGCTGTATAACTATCAGGTCGAGAGGGGGTGAAACAAGAAGCACCTGTATCGCATCTGTGGAAACGGTACGACACGAGGGCAAGCATGGGAGCATCATGCACCTCTTTATGCTCAGCACGCGCCTCAGGCCCTGAGCATTCATGACCGTTCGGTACCATATGGCGGCACCAAAAGTAGCGCACGCTACGAATAGACCAAAATGTATTGTACGAGCGGCACGGCGACTCAACCCCAGTCACTCCGAATGATACGTCGTAACTGCCCCGAAACATTCTGCATCTTATCCCTGAGAACATCCAAGTGTGGTAGGAAGTTCATTCGCTCACCCATTGTCAGCCCCAGGTATTTGACTTGAGTCACATACCTGATGCGGACAACCGGTGGGCGATTCCGTGACAATCTGCTTTGTCACGGTTTTGTGCACCGAAATCTCTACTCCAACGTGGCCGCCCCAGCCAGCCACTATTTCACGTAGGGGCTCACTGGTGCGCTCAACGCTGGCGCGAGAATCCCTCTCTAATAATAAGAGATCATCCGAATATGCGCAGAATTTGCAAAGATGCTCGAGTTGCCTTAACAAGGAGTCCATCATCATGTTCCATATATGTGGACCACAGATGGATCCCTGCGGACAACCTCGAGCCACCTCCCTTTCCACACTTTCACATGTACCAACGACAGAAGATCGTCTGTCCAAAGAGCAATCTCCAGACAGCCGAGCTCCGCTAACCGTTCGATAACCCTGTGCCAGCGCAGGAAGTCAAACGGCCCCTGAAGTCAATAAATATGCCAAAGACATATTTATTTGAGCTTCTCTCCACACAATCTTGGACATGCATCCAGGCGTCTTCAATGCTGCGTCCTTTCCGGAAACCAAACTGTCTATCCGACTGGTTACCCCCAATTAGCTCCTGAAGACGTTCAACCATAGCCCTCTCCAGCAATTTGCCAAGCACTGGAAGAAGGCTGATACCTCGGTAAGACCGAGGATCAGACCTTATTTTGTCAGGCGACTTCAGGAGAACGACAACCCTAGCCGCTTTCCACTCACGTGGAAAGTAACCCTCCCATATGCATTTCTCGTAAACGGCTTCCAAGTATTCCGGGATAAACTTCCACAAAAACTTGCACATTTCTCCGTTTATCCCATCCAAACCCGGAGACCGTTTAGACCTAACCAGGCCAAATGCATACTATAACTCTGCGACTTCTAATGGAGGTATGGGTACTTCCAGTGCAAGTAGGGGTACCTGGACCGCCGCCCTGGGAAACAACCCTTCTAAAAGCAGCTCGGAACATTCCCTCCATGTTGATAGCGTTCTTTTGCCGACACGGAGGGAATTAACTTCTGTCTGGTGATGACCCCTGCAGATCTTATAGACCTTACCCCAGAGGTCGTTCGAGTTTTCAGACACGAAATTGCGCCAATCTTCTTCTTTTGTTTCTACAATCATCCTCTTGTACTCGTGCATTTCTTTAGTTTACTCCTGAGCCGGGACACGCCATCGAAATCAATCTGCCGGGCGCCTTGAAACTGACATCTCAGGCGCCTGGCGCCTGGGAGCTCTGCAAATACATCGACCGGTATAGCAGTCACCTCCTGCTCGACGTATAACTCGTACAGAGTCCAGTTTGTACGCCACCCCATTACAGAGGGCGTACCAAGAATATCCGATATAACAATTTGAATCAAATTATGGTCGCTTATCCCCTCACCCCCCCCCCCCCCCCCCCCCTTACTCTCCATCCGCAACTGAATGCTCTCGCTGCTGGCTCATTCATAAGAGTAACATCAATGTCACTCTTACCCATGGGCCCTCGAACGTGTACCACTAACTCGGTTCGTTCATATGAACGCGAGAAGTGAGTACCCATTCGCCCAATGCCTCTCCCCGTCCATGACTAGCATATTAGGGGATACAGCGTTGGCATCCACACCTCTGATAACTGGCATTCTACTCCCAGGTAGTAGCACCGTATCGAGGTATTGGATATATGGTTCCATGGGTTCACCAAACTTAAATATATGCTTGCAAAGATGGCTCTACCAAAAGAGCCTTCAATGCTCACACATACTCCCCAATCAGACGCATTCAACAACAAGCATTCATAACTAGGCTCATTCACCACAACTGCAGCATTGCCCCGAAGGTCACAAAAGGACCTAAACCCTCCAGGGAGACCTCTCACCACACCGTTGGTGGTGTAGGGTTCCTGGACCAGGGCAATACTGCAACTCTCATCAGCCATACGCGACCAATTCACACACAAGGGAGTACGCTCACTGACAGTTGAATTGAAGAACTATACCCATTAATATCTGGCGAGCGCACGTGCAACAACAGCAGCATAGGTCGGGCATTCCGCCGACATCATGAGATGCGCGGCGGGTCTGCCCTTAAATGCGCAATTGCGACATTGCACTCCATTAGGGCACTTCGCCTCTATTACCCCCCTGGCCCGCACCTCCGACAGACAGGAGTCTTCAACCCACAGTCCCTCACCTGGTGATCGAAACTCAGACAACGGAAGCAGCTGTAGGTTAAGTCCTCTGGCCGAACCGGGAAGGAAAACCACTTGATGTAACAGCGACCCGCATCCAAGAGGGGGGACATTAACTTGTCCGGTCCCTCCAGGGTGACGCTAACCGTTGTCCCATCAGTGTCCGTCTTCCAGGGTCGACTGGTCAGCCTAACCTCTGAATTTTGGCACCCAGGGTCGAACTTCGTGCGCTTTAAACGGAAAACCACCTCCATGAACTCATCAGGGGAGATCTGCGCATAAACCCCCCGAATAACCACCCTGGTTCCATGCTTCCTATTCTCACATACTTCCAGCCCCACCTCAGAGACCTTCTTATTGTTGAGGAACTTGACCCTTTCCTCCTTGGAGGGTAGACGAATGAGGTGGCCCGTAACGACGAGGTGACCCGTAAGGCGCCGCAGCGCCATCCCCGCCAACAAACGGTATAGCCCGGCACGGTGATTACTGTTCGGATCTACGGATGGAAGGAGATAGCTCGTAGTTAGGGTTTTACCAGTGCGAGACATCACCACCCGACGTAGACGCAGACTGAGCGGTGGTTGAGTGTGTGGTTTTTCAGTCGCTTAATTAACGCTCAAGGCTGCGCTCCAACGATTCATCACCGTCGACCGTGAGGCAACCCAAAAGGCGCTACAGAACTGCGACGCCAGCGTCACTGCGCCGTCAGCGAGCGCCCCAGTAAGCTGACTAATTACCAACCGTGACGCCAGCGTCAACGCGTCACCAACGAGCGTCCTCAGTAACCGCTTACTCTTTCATTTCGAGCGTCCCCAGTGGCCGCATACACATAATTACCGAGCGCCCTCAGCGCTGAAATAATAACCGTGGCGGCAACGTCAACTCATCAGAAATAACAACCGCGGCGCCACCATCAACGCGTCATCAACGAGCACCCGTAGTGACCGCATATACATTATAATCGAATTTTCTCAACGGCGAAATACGAACCGCTACGCCAGCGTCAACGAGCGTCCTCAGTGACCGTATACTCAGCACGACAGCCAACGCCGCGGCGAACGCCAGCGTAGGCGTCCAATAACCACGCGCTAACGGGACCTGGTGGGCCGTTAGCCAATACAAACCATTATGCAAATAGGAAAATACTTAAAGCAGAGGTAACAACAACATAAGCCAGCACGCCAGCAGGCATAGCAACGGGACTTGGGTGGACCGTTACCCACCATGCCACGCCGACACCGAATACCAATAGCATTGAATGAAAATTGATTTTAAATGAAGTTTTAGATATAATTTAGCTGTAAATGAATGAAGTTCAATAAAGTAATAAAGTACGACTTGAAAAAGGGCACCACAGTATAAATTTATTACAAGAAACCCTGGACACGGCGAGTATACCCCAGAAATTTATTAAGAAGCACCGGGGCTCAGGGAAAGCTTCGTTACAAGTGGCGCCCTAGCAGGGACCTTCCAAGTCGTATAACTAACTATTCAGAGGGAAAATCCCCGAAAAAAAAATTTTGTCACAAGATGAGTGAGCCAATCGATACAACGTGGCTGGATAACGTCGCCAAAGAGCAGCTGGTGGCCATAGCCCAAGAGCTAGACATTGAACATACAGGATCAACGCGGGAGATCCGAAAACGGATAGTCCTAACAATATCCAAGGCACCGACCGACTTCGATATATACGCAAAATTCATATTTTTGGAGGGCACACACAGGGTCGCAGAAACCAACTCAGAGAATGAGAGAGGATCAAAGGTACCAATCCCACCAACTCCAATTGGAACGGGAGCGAGAGGTCCCACAAAGACACCGGAACCTACCCAATTTACATTTCCCACACAGAACCCACAACCAACACCCCAGTACCCACCCGTAGCAAACACCGTAAAACCAAACGATGTGATAGCCCAAGGCAGTCAGGTATCGGCGATCGCAATCGCACCCGTCATCGATCAAGTACGGAAGTGGTCAGTGAAATACGATGGGGGACGAGATCCCCTAGCATTCATAGAGCGGCTGGAGGAATTGGCAGAAGTATACGCGGTAAGTGTAGACCTCCTCTCGAAAACTATGCCCGAGTTACTTTGCAACACCGCCCTCCAGTGGTATCGCAACAATAACGAACACTGGATCAACTGGGCGGCCTTCAAGCGGGATTTCCCCAGATTTTTCTTACCGGCAAGATATTTCGAGCGTCTAGAAGATGATATACGACAGAGAAAACAACACGCATGGGAGAAATACAAGGATTACGTGCTGGCGATACAAAACTTGATGTGGCACGCCGGTTACAGTAAGGAGCAACGGCTAGAAAGGTTATTTCGAAACAGCCATCCGGATTACCTACTGTATATCCGCCGACGAGATTTCACCAGTTTAGCGGAACTTCTCACCCTCGCGGAAGACTACGAGGGCATCCACGAGGGCCACCGACGGACGTCAGAGGCACCACGACGTGAGATGGCGAGACAAGTCGTAAGCCAGAAAGCAAGGATTGTAAGATCACCTCATCAGCAGCCACCACAAGAGATTCCACATACAGCATCACTCCCCACCCAGAACGCCGAACAACGTATGCAGAAGGTGTGGCCAAGAAGGGCACTACACGGAAAAATGCCGAAATAGGAGAAAGTTATTCTGTTGGGAGTGCGGTCAGCCTGATGTACGAACAGCGAGTGTTGGTTTATCGTGAGTACCTGTCTTTGAAGACCTAACCTCACGTATGCACCAAGTACACGGGTCAAATCAGGTCTGCCCAGCCCCCAAGGCTCGCTCACCTTGGTACAATCGAAACCGCGGCTCAGGGAAAGCTTCGTTACAACGTTACAACCATGGCCACAGTCGAGCAGAAAAAATCGTTCATTAGTACGTGTGCCTCCATTATGCGAGAAAACTACAGGTGAGACCCGTTAGCAATTGACTCATTTATAAATAAAGTTGAAGTATTCTCTGACGAAGCTCTAACTCCTACTTTCATTGCATTTTTAAAATCCAAACTCCAAGGCAAAGCTCGTGAAGCCTTACCAGCGGAAATAAAATCAGTCAGCCAAATTATAGAAGCGTTACGCAGTAAAATAAAACCAGACAACTCGAGAGTTGTCGCTGGTAAAATCGCAGCTTTGAGAGCAAATAACAACAATTTTTCAGAATTTTCAAAACAAGTAGAACTTTCCTTAATCATAGAGGGTATGACACAGGCAAAGAGAGATGGCGGTTGAACAAACCATAAGCGTTTGCAGACTCAAAAGCTGTTGGGATATGGTGAAATCAATCCTGGCGTCAACAACATTCAAAGATTCAAAGGACGTTGTAGCGAAGATGATAATAGAGCGCGAACAGGAGGTAAAGGAACGGCAAGTGTTAGCTTTTCGGTCACGTCCTATTAGATCAAGTTTTAGAAGGAATTTTATAAGTAACAATAATTACAGGCAAAACAACAGTAATTTTAGATTTAACGGTAACTCAAATAGGTAGCATAATTCAAATTTTCGAAATAGCAATTCCAATAGAGGCAACAATCGGCCAATAACTAAAACAATAATATAAATAGTCGGTCCGCAAATAGAAGAAATGCCAACAACCAAAACTCAAATACTAGAAATTCTGCCAACGTTAGGATTATAAAAGCCGAAGCCCCTCAGTCGCGAACACTGAGGGAGCCGGAGCTAAGCAACTAAGTAATTTCAATAAACTGTCTAAACCTAAATTATTCCAACTTCATCGAAGTAAAAGTTACCGATTCCGACAAAACATGTACGTTCCTAGTAGACTCGCAGGCGGATATTTCCCTAATTAAATTCAGAATTATTCCCTGAAATTTTCCTAATTAAAATTTCCAGTTTTTCGACAAATTCATACTCTGCATGTGGTCGATAACAGTTTCAATCGGCATACTCGGAAAGGACTTTCTAAAAACAAACAAATGCATAATCAACTACTCAAACGACACAATACAAATTTTTCACGGGACAGAAAGGGTTAAAGCTTCAATTTTACATAGCATGTCTAGCAATAGTTTAACAATTCCACCAAGGTGCGAAGTTTTCCGTATTTTCAATTTAGGTAATTTCAAAAATCCAGCTTTTGTTGATTCTCATGAGATTTCTGATGGCGCTTTCACAGCGAAATGCATAGTAGACACGAAAAATCCGATTTTAAAAGTAACTAATACAACAGACGAAGTAAAATATATAAACATTTAAATATTAAGACAGAAGATATTAGCAATTTTCATATATACAAAATTAATAAAGCTTCAGATGATCCAGAACGTTTAGAAGAACTTAGATCAATTTTAATAAAACAAATGCCCGCGTACGCAACGGGAACTTCTTGATTTATGCTTACAATACTCCGATATATTTGCACTAAAGACGGACTTAATGACTATAAATAATTTTTACGAACAAAAACTTAGATTGACATATAAGAAACCGGTATATATTAAAAATTATAGACTATCATACTCACAACGTACCGAAATAAATAAACAGGTTGATAATTTACTAAAAAACAATTTAATCCAAGAAAGTTACTCAAATTATAATAGTCCATTGATTTTGGTTCCCAAAAAGGAACCAACTGGCCAAAAATCATATAGAATGTGCATTGAATTTAGAGCTGTAACTAGAAAATTACACCCCGATTCTGAGCGTTACCGGTAAAATAGTTCCCAGAACATTATGTAACCGAATATCGTTACCAGTTCATTTATTCGCGATTCTGGCACAAGTGGTAATGCTGTCATCACCGAGAAACTCACCAGTGTCTGTGGAGAAATTTGATAGGTAGGTTTCTTCGCTTTCACGGTTGCCACTTTGGTCCATTTTGACCAAAAATGGTCCCTTCCAACCCCATTTGTTCCACTGGTCCCTTTTCTGCAATTTTGGTCCTTTTTAGGCAGTAGCCACGATTGGTACTTTTCTTTCTTTTCACTCAGGTAAAAATTCACAATATTGCCCAAAAATTCGCCACACTTTCGTTAGCCCCCATATAATTTTGAATTTACTTCAATGGAACTCTCACCATAAAAATTGCTCAGCCAGTAAAATGTACCAGAACAATAACATTTCACCTAGGATAAAATTTATGCCAGGCATTAAAAATAAAAGTGTTGGCAAACACATTGTCGTTAATTGTTGATGAAATAACCGACTAATCAAAAAAAAAACTTTTGTTTTATATAGGCCTGTTCCTGATTTTGATTCCGACCAATTTATTCGGAATCGAAATGGATTGGTGTTCTGAATATCGATTCCGACCAGACTTGGTCGATTTGAAAAAGTTTTGCCTCTGAGCAGTCGGAATCGAAAGTAATTAGCCTATTAAGCACATATAATTACATTATTTTTCCCACAAATAAGTTTTTATTAAATTATTAATTTTATTTGCAAGATTTATAACAACTTTTTGCTGGACTGTTTGTTTATTTAGTATAACAAATCTTAATTTGAAAATTCCTATCAAGAATTTTCCAAGCTAAACAAAGCGATTCTGGTCGAAAGGGAACCGACGTGTTCTCATTTTCGATCGATCGATTTTTGCGATTTTTATGCACAATTGCACGTCTTCTTGCCTCTGCATTTCCGAAAACCATTGGTTCTAGCATTTTGTTAAAATTTTTGCACAATGTTAATTTAACTAAAACGAAAATAAAAAAAACAGCTGTTTCACTTGATTATCGATTCGAAATCGACTTCGAATTGATTTCTTTCAATCGAAATTGAGAACACCAAAAAGAAATCGACTCGGAATCAGCTTCGTATTGCTTTTCAAAACGAGTCGGAATTCAGAACAGGTCTGATAATAATATTAATAACGGCTAGATATTTCGATCGGTTATACAACACTATGTAAAATATATGAAAATAAAAATTGCTTCTCGCCTAGCATAGCTCGCTAGCACTCTGCCGTGAGCCTAACACTTTCAAAACTTATACAAAGAAATTCTATGCATTACTTCTTCTTTGGCACGTTGATATTTAAATCTTTCTCACCAAGCTCAATGAATTCAAGGAATTCCAAGACTGTTGTGGTGTTAAGGCCCGTAAGGTAGGTAATTGAAAACTAAGTATCTTGGCACAAAAAATATTTTAACTCGAAAACCAAATGCAAAAGAGATTTGATTTTGGAAGAAATTTTTTGTATAAATTATTCTCGTAGGTGCTAACAGAACGCTAAGCGAAAAAGTAAGCATCTATAAAAATAGCACTAACAAAATTGCCTAGTTTCATTTATGATTTACTGAGTTTTCCACATACATAGTTCGGCAACACCATAACGCAAATTTTGAACCGTTTCTTACTGAAACCTAACTGCACTACACATTTTATTTCATTGCAATCAACAACATAATGCTAGAACCAAGAGCTTTGTGACCAAAACTAGGTTCACAACGTTTGGTTGGTGGAAGACAGACTTATCCCATGTCAAAATATAGTATAATTTTTGGTTGCATGCACATATATTTGTTTGTTCAGCTTTAAATTAAAGGAAATTCTTCACTATGTTTAGTAAAATTTTATATGGAAATATCCTAAAATTTTGTATTTTATAGTAATAAAATGAAACAAGAATTTGGTCCTTTTTTCGATGAATTTTGGTCCCAAATGAAAACATGGTGTGGCAACCGTGTTCGCTTTATAAAATGTCTCACTTGTAGATACGAAGTTAACGAATAAACGGGACGATAAGTATATGCATATTATGCATGATAAGTTTCTACATATGTTTATTGTAAAATATTCTGTGAAAGTACATAATGTAAACAAATATGTATAGCAAGAGACAACACTTTTTTACTATTATCTTTACTTATTTGCGCTTACAATTCTTTATTTTTCAGTTTTGCCTTTTTCTAAACAACAGCTGTTGTGTGGTGATTTCGATGTAACCACCTACTTTTGTGGGTAAAAAATTATCCGGCTACTTTCGCGGGTAGAATACCAAAAGGGTGTAAAAGTTGCCATATGATTTCGTTACCGTGGTGAAGAATGTTGTTACCAAACTAGAATCGGGGCGTTAATCGCTGATAAATTTCCACTAGCGCGTGTAGGCGACATTTTAGATAATCTCGGAAGAACAAAATACTTCTCAATATTAGATTTATGTTCCGGTTTTCATCAAATTCCATTACATTAGAATTCTAGAGACATCACATCCTTCAGTACCGCTCGTGGTGCTTTTCGTTGGAAAGTTTTACCATTCGGATTAAACGTCGCTCCAAACTCATTTTCCAGGACTCACCGTCTCAAAAATTTAGAAAAAGTTTTCCAAACATGTAAAAAGTTCAGTTTATGTTTAAATCTTTTAAAATGCAATTTCATGTGTTCAGAAGTTACATTCCTTGGTCATAAATGCTCGTCCAAAGGCTTGCTGCCTGGCGATTCAAAAATTGTTGCAATGAAAAAATACCCTAAACCACGCGATAAAGATGCAGTTCGCAGATTTCTAGCATTTGCTAACTACTTTAGAAGGTTTATACCAGATTTTGCATCAATAACAGCACCTTTGAACAGGCTTAGCAGGAAGAAAGTAGAGTTTAAATGGGACAACTTTTGCGAAATTGCTTTCTAAAAACTCCGTTAATCTTTAATTTCACCTAAAATTCTCCAATACCTAGACTTGACAAAAGAATTCACAATTACACTTGATGCTTCGAAAATTGGTTCCGGTGCCATTTTGGGTCAAACCCACAATGGCAACGATTTACCAATTTGCTTCGCATCAAAAACATTTAATAACTCAGAACAGAAAGAAGCAATCATTGAACTAGAACTTTTAGCAATTTACTTTGCAATAAAACAATTTCGACCATACATATACGGGACTCACTTTACCGTAAAGTCCGATCATCGTCCATTAGTTTATCTGTTCAACATGAAAGACCCCTCTTCAAAACTTTCACGTATACGGCTTGAACTATCAGAATATAGTTTTACCATAGAATATTTATTTATTTTATTTATTTATTTATTTTAACTTAATTGTACAAGTAAGACTATGTCTTTTAGATAGTACATAAATCAAATCTTACGACTACAAATTACATATAAAAACGAGTTTTCTTGAAGAATAAAAGGTAAAGAAGATAATAACATTTAAAAAAGAAAATCTATTAACTTTTATTTGTACATTGTGTGAAAGGAGCATCTTTGCCCCATTAGTTGAATAATCAAAGATAGAATTATATAATTTAAAGTAAGTTGATAGAATTATATAATTAAGATAAGTTATGGATTAAGGAAGGATATTACTGCTAGTTTGAAATATCTGGCTTTTCTAATTGCTTTCGTCTTGGAGGGTAGTGAGTTCCAAAGACGGATTGTATTGACAAGGAACATTCTGGAGGATGTCAAGTGCTTAAAATTCGGGATCAATATATTCAGAGTCCGAGTAGACTGACACAAAATTAGTTTATTAAATAAGTAAGGCGGATATTGAAAATGTAGTAGTTTGTGTAAGAAACATAAATTTCTCATTTTTAGGAAAGTACAAACGTCACTTCCGAGAATTTGGGCAGCGTACGAAGATATATGGTCAAATTTCCTCTTAGAAAATACGAACCGAGCAGTATTGTTTATGGTTAGCTGCAATTTATTAAGCGACAGCGAATCAAGGCTACCGTAAATAAGTTCTCCATAAGAAATGTGAGGTATTATAAGAGCTTTGACTAGCTTCATTTTAGCGTCTCGCGGTAATAAATAGGCAGTTCGGTATAAGTTACGAATGATATTATAGATTTTACCAACCACAAAGTTGATATGATCAGTGCAGGTCAGATTTGAATTGATTTTGAATCCTAAATTGGTGACAGCATCGTGAAAAAATATTTTATCGCCATTAAGCATAATTTCAGGAAGGCTACTTAAATCATATGTTATGTTCGATATTGCCATCTCCTTAGATTTTGTAGCATTAAGAGACAAGTTATTTAAAAGAGCCCAGTTCCCGATGCGTCTTAAATCAACATTCAGCCTAATAAATAAATCTTCCGAAAGCCCGATCGGACGAGATATATAAATTTGGGTATCGTCAGCATAAAGATGAATAGACACATTATGGCAGCAAGTGACTATATCGTTAATAAACATAGTACAATATTGGGCGTAGGATGGATCCTTGCGGAATACCAGACATTATGGGCTTCAAATCAGATAACTTATCATCACATTGAACTTGCTGAAAGCGGCCAGTGAGATAGCTTTGCATTAACTTAATCGCGAAATGGCTGAAGTTATAAGCTGTTTCAAGCTTGCGAAGTAATATTTTATAATCAAACATGTCAAAAGCTCTTGAGAAATCTAGAAGAACTAGAACTGTGAGTTCATTATGGTCGTAGGCTGGACGTATGTCCTCAAGAATTTGTAACATAGATGTAGCACAACTATACCCTCTTCTAAATCCAGATTGAGCCACAAATAGCAAACGGTTATTATAAACATAGTCAGTTAACTGCTTTGATAGTAATTTCTCGTATACTTTGGATACCGCAGGTAGCAAGCTTATTGGTCTAAAGTCTTTGCATGAAACCGGAGTCTTTGATTTAGGAACCGGAATGACATTAGCCCTTTTCCACTGAGTAGGAAGCCCACAGGATGTGATTGAAAAATTAAATATATGCCTTATCGAGGAGATTACATAAGGAAGAAGAAGATTGATAAAACGTATGCTAATGCCATCGATTCCTACTGCATTGGACTTAATAACCGAGATAGCATCCACCACATCACCCTCTGTTACTACTGTGAAATCAAAAATATTGGTATTCGGTCTATTCTTTACCGCAATCATATCTTCGTTATCCTTATTGACATTAGCATTAGGTGTGCTATGATTTGTATGATCACACAAGAAATGTGCATTCAAAACATTGGGGTCTACGTTGCATTGCAGATGATCATTTTTAGATATTCCGAAACAGCGAAGATTTTTCCAGAGAATTTTGGAAGGAAGTTTGGAATCAAATTTAATGCTGAAGTAAGCTACCTTAGCATTTCGGATGCAGAGGTTGGTTTAGTTCCGTAAGAGACGGAAGGCTTCCCAGTGGTAATCATTCTGGCATCGCTTCCACACCCTGTAAGCTCTCTCTCCTTTTTTTTATTAATTTCAAGATCTCTGATGTAAAACACGGTTTTTTATGGGTCTGGATTTTTACGGTCTTTAGCGGGACGCATGTATTAAACAGGTAATTAACGTGGTTATTAAAATATTGTAATTTTTCGTCTAACTTAGAAAATGACAAACATCCACTCCAGTCAAGACGAGAAGCCTCTTCACTAAGGGCTTCTAAGTTTACACCATTGTAATTCTTATACGTTATTTCAAAGCCGGGTTCTTTTACATTGAATTGCAAATCATATGATAAGAACAGCATTTCATGGTCAGATATACCTTCCATAGGGAGTTGGTCAAAATGATTTACGTAAGTGGCATTGTTAACACAAATTAGGTCAAGCAAACTAGGCTTACTTTTATTAGCAAAGCGAGTTGCTAATGGATTTATAATATTTAAATCACACGCTATAAAGTTATATATAAGGGACTTACTACGGGCGTCATCATTAAGAATATCTAACCCTTTCTTGTAACGCATATTCCTTCTTTGCATTTCGATTCTGATGTCATGGTAAACTAAGAAGTCCACTCCCAATATTACTTCATCAACGATTTCCGCCACAACGAATTTTTGTAGAAACGTGACCTTTCCAATTAAGACTTCACACATCACTTCTCCTTAGACTTGGTTATACTCGCCAATGACCGTATGCTCCAGGTAACGGTTTTACTCTCCTGTTGACCAAGTCAGATCGGATTAAGGAACGAGATGTGCCCGTATCTACAGTCAGTACATGTTCTTTGCCATCCATATTTCCTCTGACGGTAAGACTGCTTGATTTCCTTCCAATTTGCGACACAGATATCACAGGACATTCAATAGCTGGAGCAAATTCTCGATCTTTACATCTGACTCTCTCTTACGCATCTCCTCCGGCTTTGTGTTTACGACCAGCCAACTTGGAACTAGCAGGAAAGGTGCTGCAATGACGTGCAATGTGCCCTGGTTTTCCAAACTTAAAGCATTTGATTACTCTATTACTCCGCTTTTGCGATCCTTTCAGCGCCTCCAATATTGTGTTCACCCAGTCTAGCCTTTCTACTTCCACACGGCTGGAGGGATTTACTCCATACGAATTAGTATTGGGTAGAAATGTTACCTTACCAAATGAAGTTAAAAAGGAACAAATCTATCCAATAAACAATGTTGAAAATTATGCAAAAGAAGTAAAATATAGACTACAAAAAACACATAAAATAACAAAATATCTAACTAACAAACATAAAATAAACAAGTAAGGAAGGCTAAGTTCGGGTGTAACCGAACATTACATACTCAGTTGAGAGCTATGGAGACAAAATAAGGGAAAATCACCTCGTAGTAAAATTAACCTAGGGTAACCCTGGAATGTGTTTGTATGACATGTGTATCAAATGGAAGATATTAAAGAGTATTTTAAGAGGGAGTGGGCCATAGTTCTATAGATGGACGCCATTTAGGGATATCGCCATAACGGTGGACCAGGGCTGACTCTAGAGTTTGTTTGTACGACATGGGTATCAAATGAAAGTGTTAATGAGTATTTTAAAAGGGAGTGGGTCTTAGTTCTATAGGTGGACGCCTTTTCGAGATATCGCCAAAAAGGTGGACCAGGGGTGACTCTAGAATTTGTTTGTACGATATGGGTATCAAATGAAAGGTGTTAATGAGTATTTTAAAAGGGAGTGGGCCTAAGTTCTATAGCTAGACGCGTTTTCGAGATATCGCCATAATGGTGGACCAGGGGTGACTCTAGAATTTGTTTGTACGATATGGGTATCAAATGAAAGGTGTTAATGAGTATTTTAAAAGGGAATGGGCCTTAGTTCTATGGGTGGACGCCTTTTCAGGATATCGCCATAAACTTGGACCAGGGGTGACTCTAGAATTTGTTTGTACGATATGGGTATCAAATGAAAGGTGTTAATGAGTATTTTAAAAGTGAGTGGGCCTAAGTTCTATAGGTGGACGCCTTTTCGAGATATCGCCATAAAGGTGGACCAGGGGAGACTCTAGAATGCGTTTGTACGATATAGGTATCAAATGAAAGGTGTTAATGAGTATTCTAAAAGGGAATGGGCCTTAGTTCTATGGGTGGACGCCTTTTCGGGATAACGCCATAAAATTGGACCAGGGGTGACTCTAGAATGCGTTTGTACAATATGGGTATCAAATGAAAGGTGTTAATGAGTATTTTAAAAGGGCGTGGGCCTTAGTTCTATAGGTGGACGCCTTTTCGAGATATTTCCATAAAGGTGGACCATGGGTGACTCTAATATGCTTTTGTACAATATGGGTATCAAACGAAAGGTGTTAATGAGTATTTTAAAAGGGAGTGGGCCTTAGTTCTATAGGTGGACGCCTTTTCGAGATATCGCCATAAAGGTGGACCAGGTGTGACTCTAGAATTTTTTTGTACGATATGGGTATCAAATGAAAGGTGTTAATGGGTATTTTAAAAAGGGGTAGCCCTTAAATCTATAAGTGGACGCCTTTTCGAGATATCGCCATAAACGTGGACCAGTGGTGACTCTAGATTGCGTTTACACAATATGGGTATCAAATGAAAAGTGCTAATGAGTATTTTAAAAGGGAGTGGGCCTTAGTTCTATAGGTGGACGCCTTTTCGAGATATCGCCATAAAGGTGGACCAGGGGTGACTCTAGAATTTTTTTGTACGATATGGGTATCAAATGTAAGGTGTTAATAAGTATTTTAAAAGGGAGGGGGCATTAAATCTATAAGTGGACGCATTTTCGAGATATCGCCATAAAAGTGAACCAGGGTTGACTCTAGAATGGGTTTGTACAATATGGGTATGAAACGAAAGGTGTTAATAAGTATTTTAAAGGGGGATGGGCCTAAATTCCATTCGTGGACGCCTTTTCGGGATATCAACATAAACGTGGGCCAGGGGTGACTCTAGAATGCGTTTGCACAATATGGATATCAAATGAAAAGTGTTAATGAGTATTTTAAAAGGGAGTGGGCCTTAGTTCTATAGGTGGACGCCTTTTCGAGATATCGCCATAAAGGTGGACCAGGGGTGACTCTAGAATTTTTTTGTACGATATGGGTATCAAATGTAGGGTGTTAATAAGTATTTTAAAAGGTAGGGGGCCTTAAATCTATAAGTGGACGCCTTTTCGAGATATCGCCATAAACGTGGACCAGGGGTGACTCTAGAATGCGTTTGTACAATATGGGTATCAAACGAAAGGTGTTGATGAGTATTTTAAAACGGAGTGGGCCCTAGTTCTATGGGTGGACGCCTTTTCGAGATATCGCCATAAAGGTGGACCAGGGCTGACTCTAGAATTTTTTTGTACGATATGGGTATCAAATGAAATGTGTTAATAAGTATTTTAAAAGGGAGGGGGCCTTAAATCTATAAGTGGACGCCTTTTCGAGATATCGCCATAAACGTGGACCACGGGTGACTCTATAATGTGTTTGTATGATATGGGTATCAAATTAAAGGTATTAATGGGGGTTTTAAAAGGGAGTAGTGGTAGTTGTATATGTGAAGGTGTTTTCGAGATATCGTCAAAAATGTGGACCAGGGTGACCCAGAACATCATCTGTCGGGTACCGCTAATTTATTTATATATGTAATACCACGAACAGTTATCCTTCCAAGATTCCAAGGGCTTTTGATTTGAAAAGTTTGAAGGAATAAGAAGACGTTGCAAGTTAAAGGTTGCGACTTAAATCTTCACTTTATTGAATAACTTCTTGTCTTTTATACTAATTTGCTTAACCTATACATTAATAAATATCTAAATACTAATAACTAAAAATAACTACATAGGGAAATGGAGAATGCATACATGTCTGTTTGTATACGGTCTTTGTATACATGTATTTTTGTATGCATAACTCCATACATGTAGTTTTGTACATTTAACAGCGTCAGCAGATCAGTTTGAATGTTTCGGTATTTTCCCAAAAGAGGCTTGTATGTTAGTATGTATAATTACAATGGGTTGTATGTTTATATGTATAATTGATTAGCTGTGAATGGATATAGGTCTCATGTTCGGCATTCCATATCGTCTGGGTTAGTTCAATAATTTATGTTGGGAAAAATATTGTAATATGATTATTACTAAAATATATTTGGAATTTATACAGCGTAATACCGCAAGTGTGTTACAGTCGTTGTGAGGTATAATGGTACCTTACAGTGGGTATGACGTATAATGCTACAGATTTCGCCCTGCAAAACTTTTTCATTTTCTTCTACTTAATATGGTAGGTGTCACACCCATTTTACAAAGTTTTTTTCTAAAGTTATATTTTGCGTCAATAGACCAATCCAATTACCATGTTTCATCTCTTTTTCGTATTTGGTTTATTATTATGACATTTTTTTCATTTTTAGTAATTTTCGATATCGAAAAAGTGGGCGTGGTCATAGTCGGATTTCTGCCATTTTTTACACCAATATAAAGTGAGTTCGAATAAGTACGTGAAGTGAGTTTGGTAAAGATATATCGATTTTTGCTCAAGTTATCGTGTTAACGGCCGAGCGGAAGGGCAGACGGTCGACTGTGGCTTCAACCGATTTCGCCCTTTTTCACAGAAAATAATTATCGTGCTAGAATCTAAGCCTCTACCAAATTTCACAAGGATTGGTAATGTTTTGTTCGACATATGGCATTAAAAGTATCCTAGACAAATTAAATGAAAAAGGGCGGAGCCATGCCCATTTTGAAAATTTCTTTTATTTTTGTATTTTGTTGCACCATATCATTACTGCAGTTGAATGTTGACATAATTTACTTATATACTGTAGAGATATTAACTTTTCTTTTAAAATTTGGTTTTAAAAAAATTTTTGTTTAAAAAGTGGGCGTGGTCGTTCTCAAATTTTTCTAATTTTTATTAAGCATACATATAGTAATAAGAGTAACGTTCCTGCCAAATTTCATCATGATATCTTCAACGACTGCCAAATTACCGCTTGCAAAACTTCTAAATTACCTTCTTTTAAAAGTGGGCGGTGCCACGCCCTTTGTCCGAAATTTTACTAGTTTTCTATTCTGCGTCATAAGTTCAACTCACCTACCAAGTTTCATCGCTTTATCCGTATTTGGTAATGAATTATCGCACTTTTTCGATTTTTCGAAATTTTCGATATCGAAAAAGTGGGCGTGGTTATAATCCGATATCGTTCATTTTAAATAGCGATCTGAGATGAGTGCCCTGGAACCTACGTACCAAATTTCATCAAGATACCTCAAAATGTACTCAAGTTATCGTGTTAACGGACGGACGGACGGACATGGCTCAATCGAATTTTTTTCGATACTGATGATTTTGATATATGGAAGTCTATATCTATCTCGATTCCTTTATACCTGTACAACCAACCGTTATCCAATCAAAGTTAATATACTCTGTGAGCTCTGCTCAACTGAGTATAAAAACAAGTAAGGAAGGTTAAGTTCGGGTGTAACCGAACATTACATACTCAGTTGAGAGCTATGGTGACAACATAAAGGGAAAATAACCATGTAGGAAAATGAACCGAGGGAAACCCTGGAATGTGTTTGTATCACATGTGTATCAAATGAAAGGCATTAAAGAGTATTTTATGAGGGAGTGGGCCATAGTTCTATAGGTGGACGCCATTTAGGGATATAGCCATAAAGGTGGATCAGGGTTGGCTCTAGAATGCGTTTGTACGATATGAGTATAAATGAAAGGTGTTAATGAGCATTTTAAAAGGAAGTAATCCTTAGTTCCATAGGTGGACGCCGTTTCGAGATATCGCCATAAAGGTGGACCAGGGGTGACCCTAGAATTTGTTTGCACAATATGGGCATCAAATGAAAGGTGTTAATGAGTATTTTAAAAGGGAGTGGGCCTTAGTTCTATAGGTGGACGCCGTTTCGAGATATCGCCATAAAGGTGGGCCAGGGGTGACTCTAGAATTCGTTTGTGCAATATGGGTATCAAACGAAAGGAGTTAATGGGTATTTTAAGAGGGAGTGGGCCTTAGTTCTATAGGTGGACGCATTTTCGAGGTATCGCAATAAAGGTGGACCAGGGGTGACTCTAGACTTTGTTTGTACGATATGGGTATCAAATGAAAGGTGTTAATGAGTATTTTTAAAAGGGAGTGGGCCTTCGTTTTATAGGTGTTCGCCTTTTCGAGATATCGCCATAAAGGTGGACCAGGGGTGACTTTAGAATTTGTTTGTATGATATGGGCATCAAATGAAGGGTGTTAATGATTATTTTAAAAGGGCGTGGGGCTTAGTTCTATAGGTGGACCCCTTTTCGAGATATCGCCATTAAGGTGGACAAGGGGGACTCTAGAATTCGTTTGTGCAATATGGGTATCAAACGAAAGGAGTTAATGAGTATTTTAAGAGGGAGTGGGCCTTAGTTCTATAGGTGGACGCCTTTTCGAGATATCGCCATAAAGATGGACCAGGTGTGACCCTAGAATGCGTTTGTACGATATGGGTATCAAAAGAAAGGTGTTAATGAGTATTTTAAAAGGGAGTAATCCTTAGTTCCATAGGTGGACGCCGTTTAGAGATATCGCCATAAAGGTGGGCCAGGGGTGACTCTAGAATTCGTTTGTGCAATATGGGTATCAAACGAAAGGAGTTAATGAGTATTTTAAGAGGGAGTGGGCCTTTCTGGACCAGGGGTGACTCTAGACTTTGTTCGTACGATATGGGTATCAAATGAAAGGTGTTAATGAGTATTTTTAAAAGGGAGTGGGCCTTCGTTCTATAGGTGTTCGCCTTTTCGAAATATCGCCATAAAGGTGGACCAGGGGTGACTCTAGAATGAGTTTGTACGATATGGGTATCAAATTAAAGGTATTAATGAGAGTTTTAAAAGGGAGTGGTGGTAGTTCTATATGTGAAGGCGTTTTCCAGATATCGACCAAAATGTGGACCAGGGTGACCCAGAACATCATCTGTTGGATACCCCTAATTTATTTATATATGTAATACCTGCCAAGATTTTAAGGGTTTTTTATTTCGCCCTGCAGAACTTTTTCATTTTCTTCTACCTAATATGGTAGGTGTCACAACCATTTTATAAAGTTTTTTCTAAAGTTATATTTCGCGTCAATAAAACAATCCAATTACCTTACCATGTTTCATCCCTTTTTTCGTATTTGGTATAGAATTATGGCATTTTTTCATTTTTCGCAATTTTCGATATCGAAAAAGTGGGCGTGGTCATAGTCGGATTTCGTTCATTTTTCATACCAAGATAAAGTGGGTTCAGATAAGTACGTGAACTGAGTTTAGTAAAGATATGTCGATTTTTGCTCAAGTTATCGTGTTAACGGCCATGCAGAAGGACAGACGGACGACTGTGTATAAGAACTGGGCATGGCATCAACCGATTTCGCCCATTTTCACAGAAAACAGTTAACGCCATAAAATCTATGCCCCTACCAAATTTCAAAAGGATTGGTTAATTTTTGTTCGACTTATGGCGTTAAAAGTATCCTAGACAAATTAAATGAAAAAGGGCGGAGCCACGCCCATTTTTAAATTTTCTTTTAATTTTTGTATTTTGTTGCACCATATCATTACTGGAGTTGAATCTTGACATAATTTACTTATATACTGTAAAGATATTAAATTTTTTGTTAAAATTTTAATTAAAAAAAATTTTTTTTTTAAAAGTGGGCGTGGTTCTTCTCCGATTTTGCTAATTTTTATTAAGCGTACATATAGTAATAAGAGTAACGTTCCTGCCAAATTTCATCATGATATCTTCAATGACTGCCAAATTACAGCTTGCAAAAGTTTTAAATTACCTTCTTTTAAAAGTGGGCGGTGCCACGCCTATTGTCCAAAATTTTACTAATTTTCTATTTTGCGTCATAAGTTCAACTCATCTACCAAGTTTCGTCGCTTTATCGGTCTTTTGTAATGAATTATCGCACTTTTTCGGTTTTTCGAAATTTTCGATATCGAAAAAGTGGGCGTGGTTATAGTCCGATATCGTTCATTTAAATAGCGATCTGAGATGAGTGCTCAGGAACCTACATACCAAATTTCATCAAGATACCTCAAAATTTACTCAAGTTATCGTGTTAACGGACGGACGGACGGACGGACGGACGGACGGACGGACATGGCTCAATCAAATTTTTTTTCGATCCTGATTATTTTGATATATGGAAGTCTATATCTATCTCGATTCCTTTATATATGTACAACCAACCGTTATCCAATCAAACTTAATATACTCTGTGAGCTCTGCTCAACTGAGTATAATAAGGATCTATATGATAAGAGGGCGCGTCCGTTATCTATTAATATAAACGATAAAGTAGTAGTACAAAAAGATCATAGAAATAAACACGAAAATGTTTACCAAATATAGTCACAAAAATTGATGGAGTAAATGTCACGGTTTTAGATGAAATAAATAAAAAGGAAAAAACCGTTCACAAAAACCGAATCAATAAGGTAAACTAAAATTTTTTATAAAAATTTACAAATTAGAAAACAATTTACATGTAAGTATTGAATTTATATTATATTAAAAAAATTTCATATATAAAAAAAAATTGTTCTGAATGAAAGAATGAAAAAAAGGGGAGGAACACCCTAGTATCATACATTCCTTCAATCAGATCATAGGAACAAGAAGAATGTGACAAATCTGATCAACTTGTCGGATTCTTCTTTTTTCTAAGGAAGGGTGGTGTAAACGAACTGCGTTACCCAGCCTTTACGCACTGAACACACTTCTGAGTGCAACTGGCATCGCTGTCAGCTGTTGCTGAACAGCAGTGCCGGTTGCCTTCAGCAGGGCCAATTGCATTCAGCGATGAAAAATAATGGCAACGGAGCGTGGGTAAAAAACGAGCGCGATCGAATTTCGTTTGCACAATTGAAGTGACCGGTCGTGGCTAAAAGGTTCAGAACAAAAATCAAAATTAAAATTGAAACCAAAAAGTATTTTATTGTATGTTTAAATAAAACTAAAGAACAAAGTTGTGAATATAAAAATAACTTAAAAGACTAAGAACAGTAGAAGAATAAATTATAAATAGAGAATAACATAACCTAATTAAAGCTGAAAGTGTGGGGTTAGAAAAACAAAAAGAGATTATTTAAATAAAATGTATGAATAAAACTGAACTAAGAATAATCATTGGAACTAAGAAGGTAATAAAGAGTTTTGTGTGCGGGTGTGCGCATTGGGCTGCATACCCACAAATGTGAGTATAAAATACCCGAAATGATTGGCGCTAAGAAGCCACTCTTTGAGTTTTTTGTTTGGCTTTCCACCAAACAAGAACTCCATAGTATATAGGGCTTACAATCGCTGTAAAAACCTAATGAGAAAGAGAGGGCGATAAGCCGCACATACACCCCAGCATTCTTTTACATGCATAAAGTGCCGTTGAAGCCTTCTTCACCCTCTCCCCCGCGTTGAGCTTCCATGACAGCTTACTGTCTAGGATGACCCTAGATATTTTGTGCAAAGTTTCTCCTGTAGGGTCACCGCTCCTAACTTAGGCCTGTCCCATTTTGGAACCTTGTACCTCTTTGTAAACAAGACCATATCCGTCTTATCCGCGTTGACTTTCGACACGACATTTGATGCCCAGGTATGAATATATCGAAGCGCCCGATCCATCAAAGAGCTAATCGTTGAAAGGCACTTTTCACTTATGACAATTGCAACGACATCGGCATAAGCCGTAAGTTTTACGGGTCCTTCATCGAATCGCCTGAGCAGTTGGTTGATGATTAGCGTCCACAGCAGAGGTGATAGCACCCCTCCCTGCGGAATGCCACTGTCCATTCGTGGCCTCGTACAATCCCCATTTTGATGTAATCTTCCTGCAATCGAACATGCAGCCGATCCATCTCGTTAAGGCTGGATGTACTTCAATGTAATTAAGACCATCCATAACAAGGGTCAACACAAAATTTGACTTTGACTTCAAATCATTAAATTTCAATTCTTTAGGTCGTAATTTCACGAAAAAAAATATATATGGCATGAAAAATTCAGTCTTTTATTGGTTCCAAACAGGACAGCCAAAATAAGCTACGTAGGCTTCACAGAGGATGAGAGATATATTTAATTCATATTTTATAGCTCTAACATTAATAAATTGCTCACATATATAACAAAAAGCCACAGATTCATATTTTAAGTTATTCTAGATTTGTACAAAACACCTTATCGTTGTTTAGTTATCACTCTAGCGCCATGAGTATTGTTACTATTACGAAAGCAAACTTTATACCGAAAAAAAGGTATTTTATTTTCGTTTTTGTTTATAATATAACGGAAAATCATGAAATAAACTTTAGGACAAAGAACAAAATTTTTTTTGTAGAGTCATGTAATCGCCTATTTAGAAACATTATTGAAAGCCCCGGCAATTTCTAAGAAGACCCCTAGAGCATATTCCTTATATTCCAGGGCTTTCTCTATGCTTATTACCGCTCTATGCAATGCGGTGTCTACCGACATCCTTTGGTGTACGCATGCTGTGTTGTGGAGAGCAGCTTTTCATCCACGTTGGACTTTATGTACACATCTATCAAGCTCTCAAAGGTTTTGTTCAGAAATGATGTTAGGCTAATGTGTCTATAGTCTTTGGGATATACGTGACCGATCTTTTCCGCCTTTGGTAGGAAAGCTACACGTGAAGTTCTCCAAGAGTGCGGTACATGATTCAGTCTTATGCACCCATCGAATATTATTTTAAGCCATTCCACGAACGCTCTACTTGAAAATTGTAGCATGGCCGGGAATATACTATCTGGGCCCGGCCATTTAAACTTCGAAAACGTCTTCACTGACCATTCGATCTTGGTATCGGTCACTAAGCCAGGCACTACCCGCTCCGTGATCGAAGTGTGAGTGCTGTCTGCTGGCTCTTCTAAACCATCTCTCGATGGCAAATGTGTATCGAGGAGCACCTCAGGGGATTCCTCACTATTACGTGACCATTCCCCGTTCTCTTTCTATATTAGTCCCTGGACTATGTTTCCCCTTGCTAGGACTCTTTTCAACCGTGTTGTTTCGCTCGAGCACTATATTTCCGTACTGAAATTTTCCATAAGACTCTCTTCGCCCTGGAAATTTCGCGCTTGTAAATCCTCAGTAGATCCCTGTACTTGTTCCGACATGCTTCGCTTTCCGCGGTCTTTGCTATCTTAAACATTTTTTTTACCTGTCTTCTTATAAGACTCAGCTCATTGCTCCACCATGGCGGCTTTGCTTTTTCTCTTAATCTTCTTAGGGGGCAAGCTTTGTTATACGCCATCATAAGCGTCATTTTTAGGAATTCATTAGACTCTTCCAGTTCCTCCACATTGGCAACCTCTTTAGGTTGTCCCAGTTTTGTTTCTACCTGTGCGGCACGCAGATGGCTGTCAGTCGGTGTTCTATGTTGTGGTCTCTCTCAGGAACTCCGTCAGAGCTTTCCCTGTGAATTGCTTTCCGTTATCGGTTAGAAGGATCATGGGGCATCCATGGCGGTATAAAATCCTTTCGCGCAACGCTTTGATTACGGACGCGGCCGTGGCTTGGCGTAATGGTACTAGTTCTACCTATTATGAAAACTTGTCCACCAGTGCTAGTAACGACGTGTTGCCTGGTTTCGACCGCGGTAGTGATCCGACGAAATCTGCAGTTATTATTTCCCATGGATGGGTGCACGGCATCGTTGCCATTAGTCCAGCCGGTCGCAACTGTTGTATTTTATGCTCTGCACAGCAGATATAGGCGCGCACACGGTTTACCACATCTCGATAAATGCCAGGCCAGCCGTAATTTTTCTGTGCTCGCTTTAGTGATTTCTTCGCTCCCAGATGTCCTGCTGTTGCGGAGTTATGTACCTCTTTAAGGACGTCATCCCGTGCGGATAGGGGTATGCATACCTTCCTTTGCAGGGAGCGGGAAAGTTTGTTCTTTGGTTTTAGTCTGGATTTTGGTTTGGGTTGTAGCGTATCTGCTGTATTTTGTTCGCATACCAGTCAGCGTGACGGATTTGGATCGTATGGAGGGGGATAGTCTCTTCTGATTCGGTTGTTGGCAGTGGACAACGGGAAAGGGCATCGGCGACGGCGTTAAGGGTACCCTTATGGTACTCGATGTCAAATTTGTATTGTTGCAATTCCAGTGCCCATCTTGGCAGTCCGCCCGAAGGGTTCTGCAACTTGTGTAGCCACTTCAGAGAGTGATGATCCGTTAGCACGGTAAAACGATTCCAGGTACTACGACCTCATTTTTCGAGTCCCCCAGAGTACCGCTAGACATTCCTGTTCTTTGGCTGAGTAACGTTTTTCCAGGCTGGTAAGGCTGCGACTTGCAAGGGCTATGACCTTCTCTTGATATGAATGTCGCTGGAATAGCACGACTCCCAGTACTTCTCCGCTAGCGTCTGTCTGTAGTAGGAACGGGCGATCGAAATCTGAACAGCATAGGAGGGGTGATCACTCTATCCTTGAGGGCTGCAAACGCTTGGTTTTGCTCTTTCTCCCATGTCCACCGTTGACCCTTCTTTAGTAGCTGATGGAGGGGTGCTGCGATTGTCGCAAAGTCAGCAATGAAGCGGCGATACCAGGAGGCAGTCCGAAAAATTTTCGTAGTGTCTTTATACTCCCTGGTGCGGATATTTGTTGTACTGCTGTTATTTTGGCTGCATCGGTGTGGATCCCCTCTGCGCTAACCACGTGACAGAGATAGTTGAGTTGATTTTGGACGAAGTTGCATTTATCGAAGTTTAATTGCATTTGGCTCTTCTGGAGGCGCCTGAACACCTCTTCCAGGTTGTCCAAGTGTTCTTCGAACGTGTTTCCTAAAATGACGATATCGTCGAAGTAGGCAAATACTTTTGGCTGCAGCTCTGGTCCGAGGATGGAGTCGAGTGCTCGTTGGAAAGTGGCCGGTGCAAAATGGAGTCCGAATGTCATAACCTTCCACTGAAACAGACCTCTTCCCGGCACGGTGAACGCCGCGTATGGTCGTCATTTCCTGACTACTGCTATCTGCCAATAACCGTTCTTGAGGTCTAGGGTTGAGATGAATCTCGCTTTTTCCAGTTGGTCCAGAATTGCGCCGATTCGGGAAAGGGGGTAGGCGTCAGGTACGCTGGTGGCATTCAGCTGGCGGTAGTCGACGCACATTCTCCAACTTCCTTGTTACTTCCGAACAAGCACGATGGGCGAGCTATACGCGCTTTTAGACGGTTCTATGCGATCCGCTCGGAGCAGTTCGTTCACCTCATCGTTGGTCACTTGTTGCATGACGGGGTTGCTAGGATAGTACCTCTGTTTTATGAGTTGGCCGCGTTTCAGCGTGATGACTTGTTCTGCCCCCGTGCAACGTCCTTTTGTGCGACAAAAAATTTCCTGGTGATGTGAGATCATTTTCTGCAGTTTGTGTCGTTGATCTTGAAGTGCTCCTGGGTGGTTAAAGCATTGAGCGAGGCCGGCTGTGATGGATCGGTAGGCTGGTGGGGAGTCAGCTGGACTCCATCCAACGTGATGACGATCCTCCGGCTGCCTAGAAAATCCATCCCGAGGATCATCCTTTGGGCTAGGTTTTGAACGGACGACAGCAGTAAGCTGGTTGTGTACCTGCCCAGCGTTTATTTTACTCTAAATACTTCTGAGCTTGATATGCAGGTTTGATCGGCCAGCAGGACCTGTCTGGGGTTCGGGTGGGAGCGTATTTGGCGGTGTTCCAGGTGTTGGCGTATTGTGGCGTCGATGTAGGTCAGCGCACATCCTGTATCCACTAGCGCGCGAACAACCATGCCCTTAATGGTGATGCTGATGTAGAACCGATCATCGGAAACTCTCTTCTGGTTGACGTTGGTGCTTATAGCGCTATTGGCCCCTTGTGAGGTTATGCATGGCAGTGTCTGGCACGGGCAATCTCTAGACAGGATCCCGTCTGGGCCACATCTGGAACAAAAAGTCCATGCCGGGTTGCGGCACTGGGTACGCATATGGCCTTGTTGTTTACACTTCCAGCACGATTCCCATCTGTTGTATCCTTTGCCCAACATGGCCAAGCTGTGCGTCTTCTGATTGGCCTGACTGTTCTCTTCTGCTTTCAGGCGTTCGTATTCGTCGGTCAATTCCATGAGTTCCTCGATAGTCCGGAACTCTCCTCTTTTGACGAAGTGGCCCTCCTTGGACATCGTCGGGTGCTGGAGAATCAGCGTCTCTAGTGCTAAGATGTAGTCCTTCGCCTCCAACTTTGGATGCTGCTTCCGTTGCCGGATCGCTTCCTCCAACTGGCTCAGGTGTCGTCGGGGAAGAAAAATCTCTCGGCTTCTCTTCGGAACTCGGCCCATTTATGGATGTTAGGTTTGCGTATACTGAACCACTGGAGCGCCTTACCGTTTAGGAGTTCTGGAAGTGTCATAAGGATATTGTCCAGGGGGAGTCTATAGCATCCTGCTAGTTCTTCAACTCATTCCAGGAAGTCGTCGAGATTCCCGTCGCCGTCATAATGAATATTCTAACGGCGAACCGTGGTTATTACTTCTGCATCGCTCATCTCGCTTGGCTGATTTCGTGATGCTTTGTGCTCTGTTGCTTTTTGTGCGCGGCCTTCTTTAAGGATGGCAGGAGCGGGCATTCATTGCAGCGCGTAGATCAGCTATGATCTGTCCTTCTACGAAGATGCGGTGCCTTTTTCATTCCTCGACCGGCTTCTCCTTTTTAAGATTATAATCCGGCTGAGAGAGTCGGTGATAAATGTGTTTTGATGGGTGTGTGTGTCGATCTGCGGTGTGTACGATGAACTCACTCCTCCGGTGTTGGTGTTGGTTGATGCATTTCCACTGTCGCCTGTGAGAGCGAGGGACTGCTAGGGCGCCATTTGTAAAGTGGGTTTCGTTGAAGGCTGGGGTAGCACTCAGCCAATCCAGAGTCGAAAAAGTGCACCTATTTCCTTTTCAAATGGACACACGTCAATTTGTTGTTGGTAGTTTGGTCAAACACACACACCCTAGCAGAGTGGTAGACCTGGTCGAGGAAAGGGAGGTGGACTCCAGCCGAAGGTTGGTGAATCAGTGGACTGATTTCCCAAACAACCGGAGGTTGGTGAAATGCTCGGCACCAGTTGGCAGGCAGGTGGATTCTAGCAGATCGGTGAATATTTATAGCGGATCGTTGGATCGGTTTCCAAGCAACCGAAGGTTGGTGAAACCGATGCACGTCACTGGTTAACAAATTGGTGGATTCTGGCGGATCGGTGATTAATTATGGTGGATCGTTGGATCGGTTTCCAAGCAACCGAAGATTGGTGACACCGATACACGTCGCTGGTTGACAAATTTGTGTATTCCGGCGGATCGGTGAATACGGAGGTGGATCGTTGGATCGATTTCCAAGCACCCGAAGGTTGGTGAAACCGATACACGTCCCTGGTTGACAAATTGGTGGATTCCGGCGGATCGGTGAATACGGAGGTGGCTGGTTGGATCGATTTCCAAGCAACCGAAGATTTGTGACACCGATACACGTCGCTGGTTGACAAATTTGTGGATTCCGACGGATCGGTGAATACGGAGGTTGACCGTTGGATCGGTTTTCAAACAACCGAAGGTTTGTGAAACCGGTACACGCCGCTGGTTGATAAATTGGTGGATTCCGGCGGTTCCGTGAGTACGAAGGTGGATCGTTAGATCGGTTTCCAAGCAACCGAAGGTTGGTGAAACCGACACAAGCCCTTGGTTGACAAGTTGGTGGATTACGGCGGGTCGGCGAATATGGCAGGTGGACCGTTGGATCGGTTTCCAAGCAACCGAAGATTGCTGAAACCGATACAAGTCTCTGGTTGACAAGTGGGTGTATTCCGGTGAAGACGGATGGTGGACCGCAGGTGGAAATTGCATTTCCTCACTCACTGTTCTCCTGACACACAAAAAGAAAGCGCCCAGCTTGCCTACTGCACACAGGATCGAAAGTACCAGTCAAGATAATGGTATCCGATCACACGCATGGGTTGCGGATCTTACCTTGCTGAAGATTGAGCTCTCGATGATCATGAAATGTAAATTATTTGTACTTAAGTATAAGTGGATATGAAGAAGTTGAGAATTAAACGCAGTCTTAGCTAGACAATCGATGCGCGAACGAAATGCTTGCTCATTATTACCTGCATTTGTCAGAGCCAATCATTCGCTTGCAGCCAGCTGTTACAGTGGTGGCGTATGTAATGGGGACAGTGCATTGGTTACAGTGGGGTGCATGTAGAAAATACTTGTAATGCTGCTAAAAGCGGCATTACAGCCATTGTTGTGCAGTCATCGCCGTAAGAAAAGATAGTAACTCCTCCTGGTGGCGAAGGTAGCTTTGATATGTAGAAGTTAAACAAAAGTGGGGATAGGACACCACCCTGTGGCACCCCTTATTTAATTCTTCTTGGTTTTGATATTTCGTTTCTAAATTGCACCTATGCCTGCCGAGCACCCAGATAATTTGCGGTCCATCTTTAAGACATGGGGGAAGGGTAGACACTTCCAGGTCTTGCAGTAACGTGCCATGGTTGACCGTATCAAAAGCTTTTGATAGGTCTAGCGCAACGTGTACTGTTCTATGGTGGGGGTTTTGATTTAAACCGCAATTTATCTGGGTGCTAATGGCATTTATCGCGGTGTTGCTGTTTTCTGAAGCCATGCTGATGACAGGCTTGCTGCGAATTTGCTTTGAAGTAGGGGAGCAAAATGGCTTCAGGCGTCTTGGCTACTGGCGATAGGAGAGATATCGGATGATATGACTCTCCTATGTTAGCTGGTTTCCCAGGTTTTAGTAGCGGGACCACCCTGGCCATTTTCCATTTTTCGGGAATGACAAAGTTGGAAAAATACAGGCTGAAGACATGCGCTGAATATTTGAAACCCTCTTTGCCTAGGCTTTTAAGCACCGGCATGGCTACGCCGCCTGGGGCCACTGCTTTGGATGGTTTAGCATGACCGATGGCATCCCCAACCTCTTTGGCGGTGATGGTAATTGGAGACGCGCTGAATTTATGCTTATGTGCGTGTCTGTTGGCCCTCCGTCTATCTTTGTCGACCGTAGAATGCATTATATATTGTCGGCAGAAAGCGCTCGCATATTTTTTTGCATCCGACAGAACTTTGTCGCCGAAGGCGATGGAAATTTTGTCATTGTGCTTGGACGGATTAGAAAGAGACATTACGGTGAACCAAAGCTTACCTACACCGGCAGAGAGGTTACAACCGCTTAGGTGTTCCTCCCATTTTGCCCGCTTGTGTTCATCCACAAGCAGTCTGATGCGTTGGTTTATATCCCTTATTTGGGGGTCGCCTGGGTCGAGCTGTCTTTAAGGTCAGGTTCTCTCGCTAAATTTGCGCCCTCCGCCGGAAATTGAGGCCGAATTTCAGGAATTCTACCGGCGGGAATTAAGCTAGCTGAGGCGGATTCAATGACCTTGCGGAAAGCACGCTCTCCTTGGCGAGCGTCGGTCGGGATAGGGAGGCAGCCAAGCGGTTGTCTTTAAAGGATTTGTATTCATCCTTCTTCCTTTCTTAAAGTTTATGAAAGTGCATTTTTCTGTGACGATGAAGTCCGCGGTAAGCTCGAGCGAAATAAGTATAGGCAGGTAGTCGAATGCCAATGTTACCATCGGCTGCCAATTGACGCAGTTTACGAGTCCTGCGCTCACGATTGATATATCCGGCGAACTGTGACAGCTTCCTACCAAACGTGTGGGGGCGCATCCGTTTGTTGTGCAGAACGTCGCTTCTTCTATTTGATCGGGTCTGCCTGCAAGTTTGAATGCCATAGATCGTGATGGGCATTGAAATCGCTTAAGACAATGCGATTATTGCCAGTGAGTAAGGCGCTGATATTAGGACGGTATCCACTGGGGCAACAGGTGGCAGGGGGGATGTAGATGTTGATGATTTCTAGGTTTGCATAGCCTGACCGGACAGATAAGCCTTGACGTTCTAAGCCACTGTCCCTGCGGCCGATGTCGGGATCAAATATATGATACTGCACAGAGTGGTGTATGATAAACGCGAGGCCACCTCCATTTCCGCTCTCGCGATCTTTTCTGTGGACATTACACCCAGAACAAGTCTGCAGAGCAGATCTTGCCGTGAGTTTAGTCTCTTGAATCGCAGCAATGCGGATGTTTTGCCACTTCATGAAATCGACTATCTCCGTGATCTTCCCAGTTAATCCATTACACTTTAACTGCAGAATTATGATGTGCAACGGGGGAGACGTCGTCACTCTGGGAGTAAGTGACGGGTGACTACGTTTGGGTTGTGAAAGGCTAGGACGCAACTGCTGTTGTGACCCTGGGACTGGACGTCCTTGGGTAAGCATTGGGGTACTCTGTGTATTTGGGTTTGCGGCCTGGCAACATGGCGCTATGAAGCCCATCGGGGGTTGCTGTCGCGGAGACTAGAACATCTAAGAAAGTGCCACCGTCCAAGGCAAGAGCTGCATTTGGCCGATGTCGCAAACATATATATTATGTGCTGGCAAACGGTGCAAAAGGGGGTAGGGACTAAGAGTCTGTTTACCTGACCTACAAGATTGCTGCCGGAAAAGGGGGGGTAAGAAGACGGGGCAGAGGCTGATGCTCGGCATTGCTCCCTACTCTACAACGGAGGTTGTGGGTATGAGTGGGAGCGGTCGTGTGAGTTGGTGGTGCCGTGGGGCTTGGGCAGCAGTGGGTTCTTTTTGTGGCTTGCTGAGCAACGGGGCTGCTGGAAGGTAGTGGGCATACCATGGTCGGGAAAAATTCCGAGTGGCTCCGGTACATAGAACCGACTGCCTTGGGAAGCGACCTTTGGGGGTCTTTTCGACTTCGCCCACTTCTAGCATGTTTTATATTTATCCTCGGGACTTCTTTTCCTGAGTCGCATGTAAATTTTGCGTGTACCAAAGGACATTTTTCTAAGCTGCGTGTACAATATATCCTCCGCCTGCTTGTTTGTTTGGAAGATGTAGAACTGACCTTCCTCCATAGGTCGACATACAGTAAGTACCTTCCAATCCTGTGTCGGTATGTTCAGATTATAATTCTGCAGAAGTCGCAGTGTATCCACCGACTTCATCATGCGTGGTATTCATACCTTAACTTTTGGTACCGTGGGGAGTTGCGCTTTATCCACCACCTCGAACCGCGCGTTCGTGTCTTGCCTTTGGAGGTTTAGAAGCACTTCCTCTAGCCACCGCAAGCTCGCCATGCTGTCGCACGCGATCATCTTCACACCATTATACCACCCACTGCCTCGCGGCTATGGGACTGGGTCCTTTATGCCTCTTGAAAGGAGGCTTGTCGCCTTCCGCCGAACGTTGCCTCTTCATTCTGCAATTCGAAGATTCTTTCACCTCGTACCGGTTGCCGAACCGGGGGCTTCTCGCAGCAAACCTTTTGAACTGCCTTCGACCTATTTCTACCGCCTCATTGGCCGCTTCCAAGTGCTCGATCTCCACTTCAGTTGGGTCGACCACTGCTCCCAGGCGTTGGACAATTCTTAGTGCTGCGCGGTACTGCGAGAGAGCTCTTTTACTTCCTCTGCTCCGTACCTTTCCCCACTCTTCTACTCCGTTTTCATTTGTGTGCTTTTCCAAGACGGAGTTCATTGGATCAGCACTACTCTCGCTCCACGAGTCCGACGCATCGCTTAATGCGTATTTGTCGTCCTTCGCTTGCGACTCAGTCCTCCTCTTATCATTATCCTTATTACAATTAGGTAATGAGTCGTTCATCTTGGTCGTACGACCACCTGCCCGACACGGCGGGCTCAGCGGTGCAGTATTATATACGGGGAAAGAACCGCCGCCACAGCAGCGCCCCTTACTGTGGTAAGGTCATCAGTACTTCCCGAGCCCAGTATTGGGAAGGCTTCGTCCCAATACAGCCAAATTTATCCCCTGGCTGCAAATCGTCCAATAGGCACGGTCTGCATAAAGCCTATGAGGCGAAACGGCGTAGATGCCAGTCCTAAACAGCTCCGCTTCGTATTCGGGAGCTATGGAGGTTGGCTATGCCCTCACTCCAACGACAAGGTGCCTGCCATAGTGAGGTTTTCCATTAAAAGAGTTTTTTTATCAACAGTTACAGATGAATATGCAATTCACAGCTGAATAGAACTGGATAATAGTCGATGGTGAAATTTGTGCATCGACTTTTAAGGCCAAGCGACAATGAAGTTTTTTATATTGATGCGTTCAATGCAACCTTAAGCATTCCACCCTACATACACTTCATTTGTTTGTATCTGAAATGCGCAAATCTTCCATGCATGAATCTGATATCGCCTTGATGCCCAGAAAGTGGCTCATGTGGTGGACTCAGTATCTTCAGTTTCAGCACTATCGACTTGCTCATTCTCATAGCTGTGAAGCTGCCAATGAAGTCCATTGATGCTCTCTTATCTTCGAAGAGAAGATACTGGAGAAAAATTTCGAAGACGCGGTAGTAAGTTTTACCACTATTTATATTTGGTTTAATAATTATAATAATTTGTAACACTCTTTGCAGATAACATTTTTTTCTCTCAAGGGCTCCTCCAGCGAACTTGGCCTTGTGACGAAGCACATTTTCACGAGTTGCTTGACCTTTTTAACTGAGGTGGCGGAGGAGAAAAAAGCACTGTCAGCACTAAGAGATGTGAACGTTGCTTTATTCGGTAACCATCATCATCATCTTCTTCTTCAAATCCTATTGGAGCATAGGGCCTCGACCACCGACTTAAATCGTATTCTGTTAGGCGCGGTTCTTGTGATATCATTCCACGTGTATCCTGTGTCTTCGAGTTCTTTATCCACAGTTCTGCGCCAAGTTTTCGCCTTGTGGATTCCATCGCAATGCATTTCTGGCTATATTTACTGGAGGTCTTCTGAGAGTGTGACCAATCCACGACCATTTACGCTTGGTTATTTCTGTGGCAGCTTTAGATTGATTTGTTCTAGACCATAAGTCGTCATTTGAAATTCTTTTCGGCCATCGAATTTTCAGGATTCGGTGCAGACATTTATTAATAAAAACTTTTAGATACTTCTGAATTAAAGTTGAGCTTGTAACGAACACCGGTCGTTCCGGGTCTATAGCCAGGGTTATAACTCGGTCGATGGGTTCCCTTAAAAAGAAAAGAACTTCTCTATGTTAAATTAAAGTGTACAAATTAGTTATTCAATTCTTGTTATAGAATTTCTACATTATACTCTAGGCCTCTTTTTCCCTGTGATTTTCCTGAAGTATACGCAGCGTTCTAGTTATTTAAACAACCTGAGTGGTCACTACCAGTTGTTTCGTAGTGGTCACTACGCTTCCCACTATATACCGGTACTTTCCTGACTCGTAATATATGTAACACTTAAACAACCTGAGTGGTCACTACCAGTTGCTCCGTAATGGTCGCTACGCATCCCATTATATACCTGTACTTTCCTGACTTGTAATATACGTAACTTAAACAACCTGAGTGGTCACTACCAGTTGCTTCGTTGTGGCCGCTATGCGTCCCACTGTATACTTATGCTTTGGCTGGTCGGCCCCTGCAGTGTTGGTATAATTCACCTCACTTCGAATGCGCTTAACGTTACAAATATACATACAAACAAACGTTCATATTTAACTGACCCAGATAACCACCATGAGTTCATTCGCATTTTCCAAATCGCCTCAATATATTGATTCGTCATACCAACCAGCTTACGCGCGGATCATATTGACAATATGTAGTTCAATACAACAATTTGCTGACAAACCATTATTAATTAATAAGTCATGCACTTTTAGTATGTAAACATTCATGCAAGTATGTATGCGTAGGTTAAGAACTTTTTTATAAATAGAAATAGATTTCGTCAATAAAGAAGAATCGTATTTTAACGCTACACGTCGGCGTTTCTATAAACCTTTCTTTTCACATTTATTACATGGCGATCCTGCCAGCCTGATCTTCAATTAGCTGAAAATTTGCTCACAAGCAAAATTCACTAGATCTTGCTGAACAGAGATCCTGCCAGATCCTGCCAAGCAGTTCGCTAGCTGCCAAATCCTCGACAGCGGATTTTAAAGACAGGACTAAAGGTCTTGCCAAACTAAAAATAAAATATTAATTAATTAATCTTGAACCGAACAGGATACAAAAAAGGTGGTACAATCTTGCACACTCATTGGAGGCTAGAAGAGACTTGATGGGTCCATCAGTACACCAACAAATAAATTACCATACCCCAGCAAACATCGGATGTTCAAAATATTTGTAATTACCATTTTTTTAGGCTCTACAAGGATAACATGGATGTATGACTGGCCGCATAAAAGCATAAGCAAGGTGGAATAAGGAGATCTTGATTGACAGCGAAAATCCGCAGCGAACAACATTTTAACTGACAGCAAGGCATCGTAAATGTTTAAGTAGTGTAGCCAAAATAAACACATTCATACATACATGTATACTTACAAAACACTTAGCACGCGTGGCTTTTGAGTTGCTCACTGATAGCGTAAACAAAACGCAACCAACTAAAATTATGCTGAGTTTGCGTATTCATATGCACCAGCAAGTTACACGCTTTGCAACTATATGCATGTGTATGTGAATGTGCATGAGTACGTTTGACTGCATTCTGTTGTTAGGCTTAGAATCAGAAGTAAATATGTTATAAATTATACATAAGAATTTGTTTGTAATTTTGTATAAATACACCGAAAATATTTGAAATAAAGGCAATTCATTTTCTTGATGCTGAATGTCGGCATCGATTAAATACAATAACAGTGCCGATTAATTGGCACTCACCAAAAAACTAAATCTATTCATTTTCCCATCCTACATGGCTCCTGTCATCCTACATGGCGATCCTGTCAGTTCTGCGTAAGAATAGGCAAACTGCTATTTAAAATGCAGTCTGCTAAG
The DNA here is from genome assembly GCF_040869045.1 of Eurosta solidaginis. Lineage (NCBI taxonomy): Eukaryota > Metazoa > Arthropoda > Insecta > Diptera > Tephritidae > Eurosta > Eurosta solidaginis. Next base: position 15,722,633 of record NC_090324.1, read on the forward strand.
CATCTTTAGCAGGACGCAACCATCCTACATGGCGATCCTGCCATACTGCTGAAAATAAACAGGCAGTCTCCTTATCATCCTTAGAACTGCTGAATTAAATAGGCAGCTTCCCTCGTCTGCTGCTTGAAATATAGGCAGACTTCCTCCAAAAATTCTTAAAATTTTTTGAAAAGGATCCTGCAAAACGTGAAGCAGGACAAAATATAAAAATTAGTACGGCGGTATAACTAAAGGATTTCGAGGAATTATCGACAAGGAAACAGTTAAACTGGAGAACCGTCTTGCCTATGCAATTAATTCTCTGTATTGGATGCATGTTAAGCTGCGAGGTGATGATCCCAACGAACATAATTTAAACTTTCACACGTGCAACAGACTATTATTCGTGATAAGCAAATATATAACAGATGGAATTGAAGCGTAAGGCATAGAGAAGTGGAATAGACCTTGGGCTGAAGACACACATCAAGAAAACAAAAGGAGATAGCAGATTATGTATCTAATTATTTAAGTAGTTTATTTTAAAGGCATTTGGCAACCTAACGGCTGCCAGTTTACGGGCAAAAAGTAGATTTTTCTAATAAAATTAAGAATTTTTTTCTTCTCGCTCTAACTTCTTCAATGAACGAAATCAATAATCAGGAAGAATTTGACGCAGTATTTTTGCGTTGTAGTAGATTAATAGAAGAAGAAGAAACAACAGTTAAGTAACAAAGAAAAAAATTCATTTAAATAAAATTTTGTAAACATTGTTTAACTAATAGAACTTAGGCAGATCAATGAATATGAAGAAAAAGAGAAAAAAAAAATATGAAGCCCAAAGTGGCATAGAAAATGAAATAAAAATAAAAATAGTAGAGAAATAAATTTGCAAATTCCAATATTCTGTAAAGTTTGTTAAGTTAGAAAAAACAAATTATGATATTTTGAAAAAAATAAAAATATTTTTAACAGAAAATTTTTTACAAACAGGAAAGTTGTAAAATAAAATTTTACGAACAAAATCAATAATTTTATTAGGCCTAAATTAGTCCTTTTTCATATTCTTAGTCCTTATTACCTTACTGCTAAAAACCCATTTTCAAACAATAACCCTCAAAATGCTTCAGAATATTTTCTTGAGACAAGCTTTATCAGCACTGTCTAAGTTTCATAGCAAACCAAAAATTTGAGTAAACTTTTCGGATGCTCATGACATCTTTGCAAAAGTTTTGATGGGCAATCTTTTAAAAATCCATGTACTTAAAATTCTTATAATCACATACCCATTATAAAAATAACGAATTTGATATTTATATCACAATTAATGCTTCAAAGAGTACTTAGCTGGATGTAAGTGGAAGCATCCAACACACCAAAAGATACCACAAGAGAAAAAAAAATTTGTTGCACCAGTAATAACAGTAGAAATGAAGAAAAAGTCACAAAAGAGAACCATATATTATATAAAGAGCTTAATAAATTTGCAATTAGAGATGTCGCGATCGTTTTCATCCAAAAGGATAGGAAATTTGTAGCATAATAAACACAAGCAATCAGATTTTTTAGGAAAAGATTGACTTAAGACAATACTTAACCAGGCTGAAAAATGCCGGCAATATAGGACTTGTAAAATAAAAACACAGTTGCCCTTAGGGACAAATTGATTGTTAATGAATGGAATACTCGGGTAGGCAAATTTGAAAAATATAAAATAGGTACCCAAGTTCTCAAAGATCTAATATTTGCATTAATAGGTACCCAAGTTCTCAAAGATCTAATATTTGCATTAACCCCAGAAGTTATACATGTGACAAATGTCGACAAAAATAAAATAAATTCTTCGTAAATATCATGACGACCCCAGCTGGAAAGGCCACCCAGAAAACCGCATGATACATAAGATCAAATAAAAATATTACTGGAAAATATGAAAAATGGTATAATAAGAAAAGATACGAAAAATATTTGCATCCACTGTACACATTTATTTAACCACTTATCACTATATAACGACAACTTGCTCTAGCAGCAACTGAATCTACCCAATTTACTGTATATAATACGCTCAGAAATCCCGCTTTTTAAAATAATGTCAATTTTCAGCCAATGATGACTGTAACCATCATCTTATTTTATATGCTTTAATGTTAATAACAATGCAAAAGCTTTGTTTAATAGAAATAGTCAAGGTAAGGAAAACTAAATCTCCTATATTTAGTCGGTCATACGTTATATAGCATATATATAGGGTCCTGTGGAGTAGAAAGTAAGGAAAACTAAATCGTTAATCTTCATTAGTTTTTTTTAGAAATATAAATATAAGTTTGACTTGTTTCATTTAGGAAAACCTCGCCTTTTAGTGAGGTCATAAGTTAGATAGTGATATAAAGGTCCCTATAAGGTAGAAAAAATTGATAACAATAATAATTTTACTATAATTCCCTTTAGAGTAGTAAATATCGATAAAACCAATAATTTTACATTCAGTATGCAAAAGAAAAATACAATAAAAACAAACAAAAAATTCTGAATGACATAAATCATATAATAGCCCAATTGAAAAAATAGTAAACAAAACAAAAAATTTTTGTAACATAATTAATTACCCAAATATAGATATAAAGGTCCCTATAAGGTAGAAAAAATTGATAACAATAATAATTTTACTATAATTCCCTTTAGAGTAGTAAATATCGATAAAAACAATAATTTTACATTCAGTATGCAAAAGAAATAAAATTAAAGAAAAAAAAACTTTTTTAAAAATAAACTTTTATTATTTTGGTTAATAAAATTCACTAAAAAGTAAACAATAAATTGACTCTAAAGAAATATAACACTTTATAAGTTCATTGTAACCTTAAACGATAATTAGGCTTTTTCGTCTGCGACAAAAAAATTCTATATTGTACATAATTATATATTTTTAACATTAAAACTTTACACCTAAATTATTAAATCTTACAGTTTATATCACAGTCCTAATTGTTCTAATAAAAAACGTGTTAAATTTTGATTGTATAATTAAGAACATTTAGGATCTCATTTTCTTGCTATCGCAATGTAACACGCTTTTATTAGAACAATTAGGACTGTGATATAAACTGTAAGATTTAATAATTTAGGTGTAAAGTTTTAATGTTAAAAATATATAATTATGTACAATATAGAATTTTTTTGTTGCAGACGAAAAAGCCTAATTATCGTTTAAGCTTACAATGAACTTATAAAGTGTTATATTTCTTTAGAGTCAATTTATTGTTTACTTTTTAGTGAATTTTATTAACCAAAATAATAAAAGCTTATTTTTAAAAAAGTTTTTTTTTCTTTAATTTTATTTTTTACTTTTTAGTTCGTTTTATTAACTAGTAATAGAAGCTTGTTCTTAGAAAGCTTTAAATATAAGTTTAGGGGGTGAAACAAAAACACATATTTCAGTTACATCTGCGTATAATGCGTATTGGAATTTATTAGTACACATTTTATGCGCAGCAACTTCAGAGGTGTATTTAAAGTTTAAAGCATTGTAAATATAAGTATTGAAGTCATGAGCCTGGGCATTCGCGCAATTTTAGTGATGTAAATTGCATGGCGCCAGCGCCAATGCGGTGCCAGCTCAATGGTAGCTCATTGACGAAATTACTCCAAGCGAATTTTTGACGCTTCTTAGTAGTGAGTGCGTAGTACATTTTACTTGCGCTCTTGAGTGAAACGACTTTTGTGTGTCAGGCACGAGTTTGGTGTTATTGGCGCTACTGGCAATGATGACACTGAGCTGTTGACGGTAGCGCTGGTAGTTCAGATTTTGAATCAGAGAAAGAATTGATGACCCGTGTGAATTATTATGGCTTTGGCCGTGTAAATTATTATGGTGTATTTGTATATTTTAGATTTAATGCACAATTAATATTTGTGTGTTTGAGCGGCCAAATAATAACAGTAGTATTGCTAAAGTGCTGCTTAGTTGATGGAATGTCGCTAATTTCCTAGCGATGATCAGCAGATTGTCAATATTTCGTTCAACGGATGCGCGAAATTGCCACATCTGCTCAAATTTTCCAAGATTTTCCATTCTTGATTTAACTTAAGCTGTTATGCCAATATTTTTCAGCCAGCTTTTTTCAAATAGGTAATTTTTCCAAAAGCAAAATAAATTACAGATAAGATTACAGAGTTAAACAGCCTTAAAAATTCAGCTATGTTGGTTATACACAGAAATACAACAGAGGGTTGTGTCACCGCTTTGCGCAAGTGTTGAGATTCACCACGCGTGACACGCGTGATTCACCACGTCCAAATATCACAATCCACGGATAGGTACCGGCGGGTTTGTATGGGACTTAGGCTGTTATGCCAAAGTAAATACAAATCTTTACCGATAACTGTGTTATCGATTAATTTATCAAATTCTAACAAAGTAATATTGCATTGTCATCGGAGTTATACATGTGTGCAAAATTTCAGCTCAATCGGACACCGGGAAGTGTATCAAATTTAACTTGCAAGATAAAAATTTACATAAACTTTATTAATAAACAAGTAAAATGGAATGCATAGGATAAAAAATAATATCAAAAATTGTATTAAAAATTAAACTTAGCCCCTTTTTCACAAAAGCAGAAAAAAAAATTATATTTCAAAATGTCGTGGTGGACAAAGATTGCACACGGCATAATGATAGCATTAGCCGGATATGAATTAGGAAAGGAAAATTCACGAAATTTAGAAACAGAAAACAGGATAGTTAAATATGAGCCACCAGACCAATTAGACACAAAAAAGAACCCAAACATTCCTGATGCTTGGCTAGCAGTTTTAATCTGCGTTATCGTGCTATTAGTCATTGCAATAGCCTTACTTACTTACTTAATTGGCGCTTAACCGTCTAAACGGTTATGGCCTTCCAACAAGGCGCGCCAGTCGCTCCTTCGCTCCGCCAACCGGCGCCAATTGGTCACACCAAGGGAGTTTAAATCGTTTTCCACCTGGTCCTTCCAACGGAGTGGGGACCGCCCTCTACCTCTGCTTCCATAGGCGGGTTCCGATAGAAACACTTTCTTGGCCGGAGCATCATCTTTCATTCGCATAACATGGCCTAGCCAGCGCAGCCGCTGCGTTTTAATTCGCTGGACTATGTTGATGTCTGCGTATAGCTCGTACAGCTCATCATTAAATCTTCTTCGGTACTCGCCATCGCCAACGCGTAGAGGTCCATAAATCTTTCGAAGAACTTTTCTCTCGAACACTCCCAAAGCCGCTTCATCTGCTGTTGTCATGGTCCATGCTTCTGCCCCATATAGCAGGACGGGTACGATAAGTGACTTGTAGAGTATGATTTTCGTTCGCCGAGAGAGGACTTTACTTTTCAATTGCCTACCTAGTCCAAAGTAGCATTTATTGGCAAGATTGATTCTTCGCTGGATTTCAGTGCTGATGTTGTTGCTAATGTTGATGCTGGTTCCCAAATAAACGAAGTCTTTTACTATTTCGAAATTATGGCTGCCAACAGTAGCGTGGTTGCCAAGGCGCATATGCGCTGACTCTTTGCTCGATGACAGCAGGTACTTCGTTTTGTCCTCATTCACCATCAAACCCATCTTTACCGCTTCTTTTTCCAGCTTGGAGTAAGCAGAACTAACAGCGCGGGTGTTTAGGCCGATGATATCAATGTCATCAGCATATGCCAGTATTTGCACGCTTTTATAGTATATTGTTCCAGTGCGGTTAAGTTCTGCAGCTAGTATAGCCACTATAATCAAAAACTATATGAAAGTTAAATATAGGCAGTTGAAAAATGCTCAAGCACGCATTTAATATTCAAAGCACTCTGAACCCCTTTTAAAACAACACCCAAATTGCGGAAGAGCAATAGACAATTAAAAATACACCTTCAAAGGTCGGAATCAACAGTAAAGGCAGTCTCATTAACCCTGCCAAAGTTCAGCAGCAAATCAAGAATTTGCATAATTTCTTTGAAACGTCCTGATATCATTGAAGACAAAGATAATCAGGAAGCTTCACAATAGTAGTTCTTATGGAAGTTATCAAGGCCGTCAAAGTAGAAAATTTAGACCACAGCGCTGACAAAACAATAATTCTTCACAAGCATTGCTTGACTAAAAAGCTTTATAAGTGGAAATATGCAAAAATTAAGAACGAAAGAAAAAAAACAGCAATTTTTTTTTTTGCGGTATTAAATTGCCAATAAATGTAATATCAATTATCCATGTCGTTCGGAAGCTGTAGGTCGTGTTTTCACGAAGTGTCTGCTGGCTTGAGTCTTAAGCTAGGCGACACTCCCGTTTCTCGGAACCGGACGCAGCTTTAAATTTTTTTTTTTTGTGGTATTAAATTGCCAATAAATGTTACATCAATTATCCAAGTCGTTCGGAAGCTGTAGGTCGTGTTTTCACGAAGTGTCTGCTGGCTTGAGTCTTAAGCTAGCAGACACTCCCGTTTCTCGGAACCGGACGCAGCTTTATTTTTTTTGCGGTATTAAATTGCCAATAAATGTAATATCAATTATCCAAGTCGCTCGGAAGTCGTAGGTCGTGTTTTCACGAAGTGTCTGCTGGCATGAGTCTTAAGCTAGCAGACACTCCCATTTCTCGTTACCGGACGCAGCTTTAAATTTTTTTTTGCGGTACTAAATTGCCAATAAATGTAATATCAATTATCCAAGTCGTTCGGAAGTCGTAGGTCGTGTTTTCACGAAGTATTTGCTGGCTTGAGTCTTAAGCTAGCAGACACTCCCGTTTCTCGGAACCGGACGCAGCTTTAAATTTTTTTTTGCGGTATTACATTGCCAATAAATGTGGACAAATGCGTGGTGGCAACGGCGCGCACCCACGTATTTGTTAAAGATTGGTTAAGGCGAGAAAAAAGGGAAGAAAATAAAAACACCAAAAAAGTTTCGTGTTAATAAAGAGGAATTACAAATGGTTTGTTTTATTAACCGTATAGAAATACAACAAATGTTAAGAAATTGTTTAACAAATGTTGTAGAAAATGGTATATAATAATAATTTTAAAAATTTGCACTTATGTGAACGTGAGATGACACCTTGTAGCTTCTCTGGCTGCTGGATTGAAAGAGGACGAACCTCTTTGCAACAAAACCTATGAACCCGCGATACAGCACCTTCGTTGGGTTTACCGGCAATAAAGTTGCTATACCGCGGGCGCACAGCGGTAAATGTAAAATACAAATACGTAATACCAGTCACACATGCCCGTATGCTAGTGACTGCAAACATGTGTAGGTGGCAGCGAATTATGTTACGAGGGGGGGGGGCAGATATATATAGGTCTGTGACCTAAACATACCCGCACCTTTGAGGGTAAACCGCTGACCATTATATTGACGTAAACGTCGGCACCCAACGTGAGCAGCACCGGTGATGATCGGTAGAACGTCGGATAGGCCAGCTTCATAAACTCAAATGGGGCAGCTATCGACGGGTCCATATTCGCCTTTGGGTTCATTCTTGCATAGTTCGCCACTACAGTGGCTTGGGTTGTAACTTTCCCAGCCACCCCATACTTCCCTCTCAATACTATGGTGCGAATGGTACGCGGTGTTGGTGCGTTCTAGGCGGAGATCCTTTGCCAAATTGGCATCGATAATAGTGGTGGGGGTGCACGCGTCTAAAAGGGCGTGGACCAAATGAAGACGGCCTCCGGCTTCAATACGTACTATTGCCGTTTGCGCAATGGCGATAAGTGATCGCGTTATGGCTGGTGCCACTAGATTATCCCGGAGTCGGCCGCTCCTGAAGCTCGTAGGTGCTTGACGTTTCCGAACGAGAGCTTTGTGGTTGTTGCGTACTTTAATCGGGGCCGCCCTTCCAGCAAATTAACGTGACGAGCGGGACGGACGCGGTTCCGCGTCGTCACGCTGTTTACCAGTAGGGCGGTGCACTTCGCGCCATTTCCGTTTTGTGGGCGCACAAAGGTGCCGTGCATACTCGAGCGGAACTCAGGTGTCTCGTGGCGTAGCGGTGGTCGAAATCGCTGCGTCTCTAAGCCGCCTTGTTGTATCGTTTGTTTATCTCCGCCGTATTGACAAGCCTCTCTTCTTCCTCTTCTTCTTCGACCTGCTGTGCCCATGACTTGTATTGCTCAGTAACATGGATGGATCTGAGCTCGCATCATCGTCGTCGTTATGACCTTGCGTTGGCAGCGGCTGGTCATCGTCGATATGGAGCGTAGTATGGTGCTGCTCATTACATCGTCGGCATCGATTCTGGCTGGGGCATATTTCAAGGCGGTGAAATGGCGACAGGCAATTTGGGCAATATTTATGTATTAATACTTCGCGTAGACGCACTTCGGCTGGCATACCCCTGTATATCGGGCACAATCTCACTCCGTGAGGCTTGTTGCATAAACGGCACGCGATGGGGAAAGAATTTGCGCGAGCCTCTGTTTTGGAGCGCTTCAAATTGAATCCAGTCATTTCTGGAAATGGAAGCGTTTAATTTTATGGTCGTATTGGGGTTGTTGGGTGGCCAATGGTGTTTGTGTGGGGTAAAAAAAAAAAAAATATATATCCCATATATTTTCGGAAAGAAACGGAAACTTTAGTTTAAATAAAGGATTAAATGCCATTAGTAAAACTTTATGGGCGCAAGGAACCGAAGAAAAAAAACGGATTTAGTAGTCATCCTTGCGATGTGGCACATTTAATACATTTTCTGATTCGATTTATGTCGGTAGATGTCGCCGACATATATCTGAAAATTATTTTAGATTTGTGGTGAACTTCATTTTCACAACAAATGACCTGCCACCACAAAATAAAATACTGGTTTGAAACTTAGCTGAAAACCTATTACAATAGTTTGTTTTAACTATTCACCAGCATTATCAACGAGTACTGTTGATAATGGTAAAGTTCGTGACAATGGTTTTCTATGAATTTTAACTCTTCATTCGATATAATGATGAGTAGTATTGAAATGTTGTCGTGCGTAATGTGTTTGGTGTCCGAAACATTTAACGTCGATAGTGCAGTGCACTTTCTGTCAGAAATGTAGTGTAGACTTCTCTGACGTTTGCTACGCTTTTTCATTTCCTGAATGAGGAAACGTCATTCATTTACGACATGCGGTGAGTAGAGTTAATGTTCCGATAGTAAAATTTGCAAATTTTAACCTAATTTCTTTCTTTTAATTAATCACTTTTGCTTTTGCATTTTCAGGTTAAAATATTTCAATGAACAGTCATGTTACCTTAAAATACTTCATATCCTACTACCGGCGGTGCACTTAATCGCAAATTAAATGAACTTTTGGTAACTCGGCGAAGGTGGCCCTGTGTTCGATGCCGATTTGGCACGCTTTAGACCGATAAATCAAATACAACTTGAAGTATGTGCATAAAGATTTATTAATGGGTAATACATAGTCTTATTGAATGGGGAAAACGTTTAAATTCTGGCGCTCAATGGCGCTGAGTTGTTGAACAATAATCGAGCATATTGGTGATTTACGTAGAATTTCATCGTATATGCATTTTTCTCATTTGCCGCTGGTTCGTCATAATCTTTAGCAGGTGTTTGACTGATGCTTTTCGGTATTAAGACGCCAAATAACTGCAAGGCTGCATTATGTTTTGTGCGCGCTCATGATTTTCGCATCGAATTGCCACAAGCGCTGTTGAGTATTTCTGGCATACTAGGTAGTTTATTTGATGAGAATTTTCTGATGAGGTTACTTTTCACAATTGTGGAAGAAATATTGCGCTGACAACATGACAGTTTGCATACAATAATGCAGGTTTCAAAGAGCTTATACGAAAATTTTCATTGACGAACTTTAAGTTGTCGATACACCATTATAAACCTATACCTTAGCACAATTTTTGGATATATTTTGTATGGTCTTAAGAGGGACAATAAAATTGTGGAAAAGCAGTTTAATAATTCGGCTAACAGCGACTCTATTGGTGGTGGCGTATGGCAGCAAGGCGCAGCGAAATTTGAGCTAAGGAGTCCACATACTACAACGACTATTTATTCAATGAACGGTTCATTTGGATAAGATAAGATATTTTACAAATCAATTTGATATATATATTAGATATATACGTACGCCTATATTCGTAAAAAATAATCAGAGCAACTTTACATTAGTTTCTTTGTTGTTCAAAAGATAAAGCCTCTTTCGCAGATATTGACGAACTTTTCTTTAACTCGCATAATTCCGCCCACTCTTTTGAATGTTTCTTTTTACAATGTGAATACATATGTGCATTTGATTTAAATGTTTGTGGACAGAAACTACAGGTATACAACACCTATCCAGTAGGTGTAGCCATATGCTCTTCAAAATCGGTAAGCCGTTTAAAAGCTTTGTTGTACAATTTGCATATATGTTTTCTTTGTAGAGAATACATATATTTGATATGGTTCTTATGAGCTTGTAATGGAGGCAAGACTCTGGAACAATGCGGACAAACTTGTGGTGTTTGATACTCTTGAGTGTGCATCGTTTTTATATGACGCGCTAAACCATATTTTGTCGTAAGTGTGGCATCGCATAAATCACATTTGATGAGTTTGCGTGGCACACCTGAATGTTCGGCCTGATGTCATTCGAATGCCGGGCGTCCCTATACTAATATGCCACTTATATCAATTATATCAAAAATTTTTGCATAAGTATTTACATGTGTATGCCTCATAAGTTTGCCTAGCTCTACGTGGTTTGGAAATCTTCATCTGTAGCATGAGTATTATAATGCCGTTTAAGACAAGAAGCGCGAAAGAATCTTTTAGAGCATATTGAACACTGGTGGACAGGCTCCCTACTGCCATGCTTATATTGTGAATGCAACTCAAGACTTCGACATTCAGACATTGTTTTTCCACAATCTTTACATTTAAAATAGTCTGGGTCTTCGTGGAAATGTATGTGATCAATTAATACACTGCGTTCACACAATTTTTTTTTTCAACATAGCACAAAACCTTTAGTTTTATGTTGAATACGAAAATGAGTTCTCAATCCTTTAAAGTTTGCTAGGGGAATATGGCAGATGCTGTAGGAAAATTAAAAATTTTTCTTTGGAATGTATGCATCTGATTCAGCTGTTTTTTTGTTAGTATATTTAAGTTTTCTCACTACTCTGAGATCTTCGTCTTCACTTTCCATTTCTTCTGATTCTGTTGCAGCTGCTGCAAGTATAGAAGTGTCCACACAATCATCTTCTAAAGGTGGATCGTTTATGAGTGTCATTGGTAACATATCATCGCAGCTGTCGTTGGTATTAGTCATGAGTGTCATTGGTAACATATCATCGCAGCTGTCGTTGGTATTAGTGGAATCTGGTTTTAACAGCTCTTCAATTTTAACCTGACATTCATTTAGTGGTGATTATAGTAGAAAAGCAGTGTCGCAAGATGCAGCGGTGTGATCTTGTGGTTCCTCTCGTATAGGTCTTCCTCTTCGGCAGCGTGGAGGTGTTGGTATCTCCTTAATAAACTCGTGTTTTATCTCCATTGATTCTTTTCCAGTTCTTATATTTTTTAATGTTATCGCAACCTTTTTGTGAATTTGCTCTACATGCAGATCGAATTCATGGAATGATTGTACTAATTGCCAACATTTTCGACAGACGGCTTTAGCTTCAATTTGAGACATCACTAACAGCTCTTGTTTAAATGCAGTTCGATGACTTCCCTTCTATTTAGATTGTGCCCATCCTTGACATCAAATTCAATTTGATCACTTGAACTTTCCAAACATAATAAACGACACAGTCCATTAAACATTTTTGTGATTGTTCCTAGCGATATAATTCAACTTAATAACTTTTTGTTTACTACTAAACAGCGTCGCCACTTCCATAGGTTAAAGCATTTACCCAAAAATATAAAACCGCTGATTGGCTGGTTTTCTGGTTAATTTACTGAATAACTTATTCGGCGAAATAAGCACTTCTAATAAACGGTGTTGATTGTTTTTTAATTAGATTATTAACTTTTGAGTTTCGAAAAGTTCGGTTTGTTGATTAATTAGTTTATATTATTACTTAGTTTACAGAATAATGAGACTTATTAAATCGAAAGAAAACAATGCATACATGTTCGTGCTCCTTTTTTAATTTTCCTACAAATTGGCAGGGGCAGGACGTCCTTGTTTTGTGCCGACTCCGAACGGCATCTGCAAGGAAAATGAGTTTTCACTGAGAGCTTTCCATGGCAGAAATACACTCGTATTGCTTTCCAAACACTGCCGAGGGGCGACCCCGCTTAGAAAAATTTGCTTCTAATTGAACAAACTTGTTTCTAAAATGTTGATGTTGCTTAGCACGGGGCGTGAACCCAGGATGTGGCAGGCGAAGCGCTACCATAGTAAAGATTACTAAAGATTTGATAAGACCCAAATCCTCATATATTTTTTAATTCTTTCCTTAATAGATCAGCTTTAAAACATATGTAATTTTATTTGTGATGATTTAGTTTACATTTACCGAGCTTGATGAGTAATTAACCCATTTAATGAAAGTAAATCAATACTTTTATTTATCGGCTTTGAGTAATTTCTCGTTGAATTATTCACCAAGTTTGACTAAGGAAAAGTTCGACTATGATTTTTTTGTTTTTTAATTAACTACTTAAATATGAAACGATGGGCAGTGTGATGTAAAGTTGGATCAATTGACGATTGATAATTGGTTGAAACTTATTCCGGGCTTTCTCAAAATACGACAGATAATGCGCGTATCAGGTAACTGTCGATTCAGTTGTGTTCTGTGGCCTCGTTCGGGGGAACGGGAGCTGGGATATCGGTGTGTTGGCCTCGTTCGGGGTGAACGAGAGCTGGGTTATTTGGGATAGAGGAACGTATACTATTAAAGATCATTTTCTTTGTCGTGGTGCGGAAGTAGTACGAATTTCGTGATTGGTTTCGTAATTTGTCCTTTCATTGTGTGGACGTCAACAACACGTACACGGTTATCGGAACCTGGGTGTGTGTTAATGATTCTCCCTATTCTCCACTCGTTTGGTTGGAGGTTATCCTCCTTTATGACGACTAGGTCCCCGGGTTTTAAGTTGGATTGTGGATGTTTCCTCTTGTTCCGTTTCTGGATCTCGGTGAGATATTCCGATTTCTATCTTTTGCACAATGTTTGATGGAGGGCTTTCATCTTCTGCCATCGGTTTACAATTGAGGCAGGGTTTTCACTGCAATCGATTCAGGTGAGGCTAGAAGATGTCCCCATACGATAAAGTGGCCTGGAGTAAGCGGCTCCAGGTCGGAAGGGTCGTTGGATGAGGGACTGGGGGCCTAGAGTTGAGGCAGGCCTCAATTCGACATAACAGGGTTGTAAACCCTTCGAAAGTATATTTATGATCGGACGCAATCTTTTTAAAAAGGGTCTTAAAACTTTTTACCCCCGCTTCCCACAAACCTCCCATGTGAGGAGCGCTTGGCGGTATAAAATGCCAATCTAAAGTATGATGGCTATATTTATTCAAAGTTCCGTCCCTTGCTTCCAGCAAAAATGCTTTAAACTCGGATCGTAAAGATCGCGAATCTCCGACAAAGTTGGTACCATTGTAGGAGTAAACGTTTTTCGGACAGCCCCGTCTGGATACAAATCTGGCGAAAACAGCTAGGAAGGACCCGGTACTAAGGTCGTTTGTCGCTTCTAGATGGATGGCTTTCGTCGAAAAGCAGACAAACAGACAAGCATATCCCTTTGAATTTCGGCATCCCCTCCCTCGGTAGGATTTTATATCGCATGGTCCCGCGAAATCTACCCCGGTGTTGGTGAAGGCCCTAGTAAAGGTGGTGCGCTCTTTCGGAAGGATCCCTATAAGTTGCGTTTGTGGCCGCTTCCTGTAAATAGTACAGACCTAACCGACCTTATCATGACTTTAACGCGTGGGATCCAGTACTGAGTGCGGATATGACGTAGCATCAGCTGGTTCCCTCCATGCAGGGTGGTCTCATGAGAGGAATAACTATAAGTATGGATAACCTGCAAGTGTAAGGAAGGATAATGGGATGATTTTGGTTATGAGACATGTCTTTGGATGCCCCAATCCGCCCCCAGATCGAATGATGCCTTCTTCGTCTATATATGGGTTCAGGGGTAAAATCTCACTTTTACCATTTATTAGCTTTCCTGACTTCAAATTTGCGTACTCTTCTTGATAATGTTGCCTTTGGCATATTGTTATCAATCTTCATGTTGTTTTTTCTATTTCGTTCAGGGGCTATTGAATGAGATTCTCTCTTAAAGGAGGCTTTAGTTGTTGGGTGCGTATTCTGGAAAAACCGAAGAATATAGGATATAACCCGCAAAGCCCTTGGTAGATCGGAAAACCTATCCAGAATATCAAAGTTATTTTTGACCGAAGTTGTATGAACTTTCACCCTCTTTTCCTCCATATTCGTATTGTAATCTTCTTCTTGTGTTGGCCAATTTTCGTTGTCTTCTTGTAACCAAGAAGGTCCCTGCCACCACAAAGAATTGTTGATTAAATCCGAAGCGTAGAGGCCTCTGCTCCCAAATCTGCAGGATTTGACGCGGAGTCTACGTGCCGCCATACTTTGTCTCCTACTTTATCGATGATTTTATTTATTCGATGTGCCACGAACGTTGACCACGAACATGGTGGTTTTCGGATCCATGCCAGCACTATAGTTGAATCTGTCCAAAGGGTTACTTTAGTGTTCGAAAGTTTCATATTTTCGACCACAGATTCGATTATTTCTGCAAGTAGAACTGCACCGCAGAGTTCGAGTCGAGGCAAGGATATGGTTTTGACCGGGGCTACTTTCGTCTTGGCCATCAACAGGTTGGTGAAGACTTGATCCTTTGTTTGTACCCTCAGTAAAACAGTGGCGGCATATGGTTTTTCTGAAGCATCGCTGAACCCATGTATTTCGATATTGTCCTTCAATGTGTAGTGAACCAATCGCGGTATGCGTATATCGTTGATCTTTTCGTAGTCAGTCATGAATGATTGCCACCGATGTAGAGTAGTTTCAGACACATCTTCCTCTAAGCCTGTCCCTTCCAACCAAATATTTTGCATTATTATTTTGGCTACAATTACGACTGGTGCCAGCCAGCCAAGAGGGTCGAAAAGTTTTGCTATCGCAGACAGTATTGACCTTTTTGTTACAGTAGGGTTATTATCAAAGGGTTTCGCTGCAAAGTAGAAGTAGTCGAAATGAACGTTCCATCTGATGCCGAGTGCTTTTACCGTGCTGGTGTCTTCAAACTCAAGAAAATCCTCGCTTAATAAGTGTTGCTTCGGTATACCCTGTAGAATTTTCTTGCAATTGGACGTCCATTTGCGTAATGGGAAACCAGCCGATTGTAACGCCGATGATATTTGATCCCTTGCCCTTATCGATGCTGTGCCCACTGGCGAGTACGTCATCAACGTACATACAATTTCGCAAGATATCTGCTGCCATTGGATGCGAAATCTCCACGTCATCAGCGAGTTGGTGCAGTGTCCGATTCGCAAGGTATGGAGCACAATTAACCCCAAAGGTTACCGTTTTCAATTCGTAAATGTTAATTGGGTTTTTGGGGCATTTGCGAAATATGATTCGCTGGTATTTTGTTTCATTTTCATTAACCCATATTTGGCGGTACATTTTTTCTTTGCCGCTGTTAAATACGTATTTGAACAGCCGCCAACGTAGTATAAGGATTGTCAGGTCGGATTGAAGAATCGGACCTGGATATAAGGCATCATTTAAACTTTTGCCATTAGTGGTAGGAGATGCATTAAATACGACTCTGACTTTTGTCGTTGTACTTCCCTCCTTTATAACAGCATGGTGAGGTAGGAAGTAACAGTCATTTGAGTCTGGCGAAATATTACCTATTTGTTTCATGTGCCCTAAGGTTTCATATTCGGATACAACTCTATTGTATTCCGTTTGAACGACTGGGTTTTTCGCAAGTCGTGTCTCGTTGCGATAGAATAGAGAACACGCACTTCTTAATGAGGGGCCTAAGTTGTTCCGAACTGTTGTGAATTTGTATAGCTCCTCGCAGTAAGTGACATCGTTATTCATGCTCCTCTTCTTTGGAATTTCCTCTATCTCCCAGAAAGCCGCCAGTTGTTTGTCTAAAGTGACCTCGTTGAAATATGAAACTAGGGTCTTATTTGTATCAACCGCATCTGTCCGGCCTGTCAAAATCCAGCCGAACACCGTTTCCTGTGCTATTAATGTGTTTAGCACATCTTTCCTAATGCCTGGGGGTATATGTCTCCGCCCATAATTAGATCGACGGGCTCATTGACAAAGAATCGTTTGTCAGCCAGTACTAAGTCAGGGAATGCTTGCCTAGACATCGCGTTGATTTGGCAAGGTGGAAGATTCCCTGTCAGTTGTGGTAAAACCAGCATGATCGTATTGATCTCGATTAATGGGTCGGTTGATGACCGCAGTTGTATGTTGCACGCTTCTTTTACTTGTGCAGACATTGTATTATTTATGCCCGAAACTTGGACATGCAGGTGTTTGGATGGCTGATTAATTCTGCGCTTTAGTTTCTCGGTAATGAATGAACATTCAGATCCCAGGTCTATTAGGGCTCTCGCCGAATAGTCAACACCATTAAAATGAATATTAACCTGAGCTGTCCCTAGTAATACCCCTTTATTTGTATTAGCAAAACATGAGTTCACATTATTAATCGGAGCATTTTCTCTTTCAGCATTGCGCCGTATTTGAGCTTCTCGTGACGTAGATGCTCCTATAGTGTCTGAAGAACTTGTTGGTTTTGGCTGGTTCGGAATGTGAAGCAGCGTATTGTGTCTTAAATGACATGTGGCACAGTTCACTTGACTGGAGCACTTTGTGACAGTGTGTCCAGCCGAAAGGCAGTTTAAGCATCCGCGAATGCTTTTAGTGTGCTCAAACCGTTTATTTGGCGTTAAGCGCAGACATTTTTCGCATTTTGCGATTCGATGTTTAGAACTTTTGCACATCTTGCACGTGGGTTTGGCTACACTAACCTGATACGACCCCAATCGTTTCGGCGATGTCTCTGCAGAGGACCGAGAAGCTTGTGGCTTAGAGGGTTTTGAAACTGTATCCCCTCTTATATCTACGACAGTTTCCAACGTTTGGAATCTGCTGGATAAGAATTTATCCATGTCTGCCCATTTTGAAATTTCTGTTTTATTTTCTATGGTTTGTTCCCATAGAGCCAGTGTAGTTTCTGGCAGTTTTGTGGAGCACAAATACGTTAGAATTGCTTCCAAATTTGATATGTCAATCTTGTGACATTGAAGCGCTGAGATGCAGTTTTTTATTTCACGTTGCAGTTTTTTAATGGAGCTACCGCATTCACTCTCAATTGCTTTCAAACTAAAAAGAATTTTTAATTGGCATTGACCAAGATACGTTTGTTTTCGTATCGGTCACACAAATTTTTCCACGCTGTGTCGAAACCGTCTGTCGTTAAGGAACACCGTTCCATTATTTCTTTGGCTTCCCCTTGGGTTTTTTGCCTTAAATAGTATAGTTTTTGTACTGCATGGAGTTTACTATTATTAATATATATAGCAGTGAACATGTCCCTTAAAGACGGCCATGAAATATAGTCACCTTTGAAAATATCCGTATCACACGCTGGCAGGCGCACATGATATTCCATATTATCTGAGACATGTACTTTCTTATCTTTCTTTTCAAAATCTTCCAAACGCTCAGTTATTGCCGCCTGACACTTTAGGAAGCTGAAATAGCAAATTTTATGCTTCTTTTTGATAGCCGATAAGTCCTTTGACTCAAGCTCTGATGAACCTACGAGCTTTTCGTATGTCACCTTCGTAGCTTCCCACAGAGTTTTTAACTGATCCCTTTGGTATATTAGGGAGTGTTTACTGTGTTGTGGAGGTGACATGTCGTTGAAGTTATTTTCATACTCCGTCACTGCATCTGCTTGGCGAGTATAGGTCTCCATTGTGTATAAAAATGAAAACCGATTAATTTATAAAAACTAAGAAGAAATTGCCTTTGCAGAGTGTAGTGAGTGAAAATGTGGCCAAAGGACCAAACTTGGAAGTGATAATGTGATTAGTGAAAAGATTTGGTGTATGCGTATGTATACACAAATTTACCAATTGATTGCGTAAGCCGATAAGTTATGGCTAACGTAAAAAAAAGACTGTATAGAAACTTATGTGCTAAGTGGGATAAGTACAATTTCGTGGTGGCAACGGCGCGCACCCACGTAAATGTTAAGGAACGTGCTAATGCAGATTTGCTACTGTATTGTCTAAGCCAATAAGTAATGGCTAGTACGCTTGTTATGGACTTTTTGGTAATTAAACCAAGGACTGTGAACTTTTTTATCACAAAGTTAGATCAGTCAAAACTGATTTGTGTATTGCCGCAAGTGAGAATAATAATTCTTCAATTTTTTAAATAATTGTGCAAGGAATAAGGCTATTGGCCACCCAAACAATAACAACAATATGTGTGTATGAAACTAGGTGCACTTTGTGCTATAGCAACAAACTAAATTGCGATCGTATTGCCGGTGTAAATAACCGCAAGTGATTTTTATGTGGAAAATGTGTTTAATTGAATGTGCGCGCAAATTAAATTAAATTTTTTGGTTAAATAACCTTAAAAATCAAAATATAATTATGTGAATATCTATTTTTTTCTATAAAAATTATGCAAAGACGAAAGTAAAACAGTGGCGCTAGTCGGTGTTTAGGTTATGTTAACCTTTTGGAGCAGTGTTGTGCTACCTTGAGCTGTGTCCGGAAAATCTTACCGCGGGTGGGGGATTATTCCGGATAGTCAAAAGGCGTGATGCACAAACTTTAAGAAACTGCGTTAAGCGCTTTTTTTTCTATTTTTGTACGAAATATAAATTTTTTTCACTTAACACTCACTTGTACTTTTTGATCGGAAATAACCAATTTATAATTTTATTTCGAAAGATTTATTAACAACAAAAAAACTACCTCGCACGGAATAAACCACGTAACTTTTAATTAATTCGTTGATCCGGAGTAATAGATTGATTTTTTTGTGGATGTCGGAGTTGTTGATGTTGGTGTTGCCAAAGGGGTCGTTGTGTGCAAACGCTGCCGATTATGTTATCACGATTGTAAATTTGGTTCATATTAGCTTTCTTGAACTTTTGACTACTTCTGATTACTTGCCTAGGGAGTGGAGTGGACTGTAATTATGTGACTGGCTCTCTCTACCGGCGTGGTAAGGACCATGGATGGAAATGTGTGGTGGCAAAGGCGCGCACCCACGTATTTGTTAAAGATTGGTTAAGGCGAGAACAAAGTGAAGAAAATAAGAACACCAAAAAAGTTTCGTGTTAATAAAGAAGAATTACAATTGATTTATTTTATTAACCGTACAGAAATACAACAAATGTTAAGAAATTGTTTAACAAATGTTGTAGAAAATGGTATATAATAATAATTTTAAAAATTTGCACTTACGTGAACGTGAGATGATACCGTGTAGCTTCGCTGGCTGCTGGATTGAAAGAGAACGAACCTCTTTGCAACAAAACCTATGAACCCGCGATACAGCACCTTCGTTGGGTTTCCCGGCAATAAAGTTGCTATACCGCGGGCGCACAACGGTAAATGTAAAATACACATACGTAATACCACTCACACATGACCGTGTGCTAGTGACTGCAAACATGTGTGGGTGGCAGCGAATTATGTTACGAGGGGGGTAGGTATATTAAGGTTTGTGACCTAAACAAAATGTAATATCAATTATCCAAGTCGTTCGGAAGCTGTAGGTCGTGTTTTCATGAAGTGTCTGCTGGCTTCAGTCTTAAGCTAGCAGACACTCCCGTTTCTCGGAACCGGACGCAGCTTTAAATTTTTTTTTTGCGGTATTAAATTGCCAATAAATGTAATATCAATTATCCAAGTCATTCGGAAGCTTTAGGTCGTGTTTTCACGAAGTGTCTGCTGGCTTGAGTCTTAAGCTAGCAGACGCTCCCGTTTCTCGGAACCGGACGGAGCTTTAAATTTTTTTTGCGTTATTAAATTGCCATTAAATGTAATATCAATTATCCAAGTCGTTCGGAAGCTGTAGGTCGTGTTTTCACGAAGTGTCTGCTGGCTTGAGTCTTAAGCTAGCAGACACTCCCGTTTCTCGGAACCGGACGGAGCTGTAAATTTTTTTTGCGGTATTAAATTGCCAATAAATGTAATATCAATTATCCAAGTCGTTCGGAAGTCGTAGGTCGTGTTTTCATGGAGTGTCTGCTGGCTTGAGTCTTAAGCTAGCAGACATGCCGTTTCTCGGAACCGGGCGCAGCTTTAAATTTTTTTTGCGGTATTAAATTGCCAATAAATGTAAAATGAATTATCGAAGTCGTTCGGAAGCTGTAGGTCGTGTTTTCACGAAGTGTCTGCTGGCTTGAGTCTTAAGCTAGCAGACACTCCCGTTTCTCGGAACCGGACGGAGCTGTAAATTTTTTTTGCGGTATTAAATTGCCAATAAATGTAATATCAATTATCCAAGTCGTTCGGAAGTCGTAGGTCGTGTTTTCATGGAGTGTCTGCTGGCTTGAGTCTTAAGCTAGCAGACATGCCGTTTCTCGGAACCGGGCGCAGCTTTAAATTTTTTGTTTGCGGTATTAAATTGCCAATAAATGTAATATCAATTATCCAAGTTGTTCGGAAGTCGTAGGTCGTGTTTTCAGGAAGTGTCTGCTGGCTTGAGTCTTAAGCTAGCAGCCACTCCCGTTTCTCGGAACTGGACGCAGCTTAAAATTTTTTTTTTGCGGTATTAAATTGCCAATAAATGTAATATCAATTATCCAAGTCGTTCGGAGACTGTAGGTCGTGTTTTCACGAAGTGTCTGCTGGCTTGAGTCTTAAACTAGCAGGCACTCCCGTTTATCGGAACGGGATGCAGCTTTAAATTTTTTTTGCGGTATTAAATTGCCAATAAATGTAGTATCAATTATCCAAGTCGTTCGGAAGTCGTAGGTCGTGTTTTCACGAAGTGTCTGCTGGCTTGAGTCTTAAGCTAGCAGACATCCCGTTTCTCGAAACCTGAGGCAGCTTTAAATTTTTTTTTTGTGGTATTAAATTGCCAATTAATGTAAAATCAATTATCGAAGTCGTTCGGAAGCTGTAGGTCGTGTTTTCACGAAGTGTCTGCTCTCTTGAGTCTTAAGCTAGCAGACACTCCCGTTTCTCGGAACCGGACGGAGCTGTAAATTTTTTTTGCGGTATTAAATTGCCAATAAATGTAATATCAATTATCCAAGTCGTTCGGAAGTCGTAGGTCGTGTTTTCATGGAGTGTCTGCTGGCTTGAGTCTTAAGCTAGCAGACATGCCGTTTCTCGGAACCGGGCGCAGCTTTAAATTTTTTTTTGTGGTATTAAATTGCCAATAAATGTAAAATGAATTATCGAAGTCGTTCGGAAGCTGTAGGTCGTGTTTTCACGAAGTGTCTGCTGGCTTGAGTCTTAAGCTAGCAGACACTCCCGTTTCTCGGAACCGGACGCAGCAAAAATTATAGTGTGTCTGCCACCTTAATAGGACCCATTTTAAATAAAAAAAAAAAATAAATGTAAGGCGCGATAACCTCCGAAGAGATCTAAGGCCGAGCTTCTCTTCCAATTTGCGTCGTGCTCCTCTT
Organism: Eurosta solidaginis; assembly: GCF_040869045.1. NCBI lineage: Eukaryota > Metazoa > Arthropoda > Insecta > Diptera > Tephritidae > Eurosta > Eurosta solidaginis. The sequence goes on from NC_090324.1 coordinate 15,744,257, forward strand.
GATTTTCCCTACAAATTGGCCGGACGGGACCTACATGTTTTATGCCGACTCCGAACGGCATCTGCAAAGCAGATGAGTTTTCACTGAGAGCTTTTCATGGCAGAAATACACCCGGAGTGCTTGCCAAACACTGCCGAGGGGCGACCCCGCTTAGAAAAATTGTCTTCTAATTGAAAAATCTTATTTCTAAAATTTTGATGTTGCTTTGCCCGGGAGTTGAACCCAGGGCATACGGTGTGATAGGCGGAGCACGCTACCCATCACACCACGGTGGACCCATTTTATCTCTGCGTTATTCTCCACTTCTATGACCGAAAAAAGGTGTGTGTCCAGTATTAATCGCAACCGATTCAGCGTGCGTGTTTCCGCTATTTAGAACAACCCGTTTTGTAGCAATTTATTAACAACTGCCGCAAGTCTTCAATAATTGCCTCTAGATGTGTCTCCTAAACATTATCTAAGCGTTTTTTTTAACCAAAAATGTAGATGTATATGAAGAGTATAGAAGAGCAAGATGTATTTCATAATTTATGTTTTTTAGAATGGGCCAGATATAAAAAGTTAAATTGTTTCTTTTGGTATAGTAATAATATGGTTCAGGACAATGAAAAAGATGGTCCTTAAAAATTGCAGCTTTTAATTTTTATGTTAAGAAGTGCCTCATCGCGATTTTAGTTTCCCCATACAAAATTACATGGGAAGGTTTTGATTTTTTATTTGAAGTGTACCTGCGATTCAACGACTGGATCGTAAATGATGAGCAATACCCGTTCGTATAAAAAATTGGACTATTTAAAAAAAAGGTCTAAAGAGATTTTTCACTAAGGCGAATGTTTGAAAGATATTCTGGGTTGAAAGTCAACCCCAAATGCAAAGATCTGCATATTTTACCTAAACTTTGTAACAAACACTTAGACTCTTAAGAAGACTTCTGGTTATGCAGTGTTTTAGCCAATTAAATTTGAGTAAGACAAAGTGTGAGTTTCAAGTAGCCGGGTTGATTTTTAAATATTTTTTAAGACTAAATTACGCACTTTTGCCATATATTCCAGGCGAATAAGTTTTTTGGTGCAACTTTTCCGGACCATTTAAGTAAAAGTCAATAAAACGTAGGTACAGCCCGAACAAAAATTCCCATGTAATTTGTGAGAGAAAACTAGATTCAAATGATCCACCTCTTAACATTAAAATTAAAAGCTGCAATTTTTACAAGCTAAATTTTGCGTTGTCCTCAACAATATTTTCTAATAGCTTGCGCGCAGGAGATCTACCCTAGTGCGTGCATATGAAAATAGATATGTACAATGTGGACGCCAGGGTTGCCGTTTAGATACAATTGTATACATTTGGATACATTTTTAATGAGTGGATACAAAGCTACAAAAACTCTAAAATGGAAAAAAATTTTTACTTCGGAAGATTTAAGCTCTGTCAAATTTTCAATAAGATTTTTAAAAAATGTTTGAATATGCAGTTTATAGTAAATCAAAATTTATTTATTTTGTTGGTATGGTTTTGTTTAAAATAAGTAGTGTTTGTTAAAAAACGTATAAATAATAAAAACGTTTAAATAAACGTGTTTCGATATGTTAAATAGAAAAACCATTATAACAGCGACATTTATTTAAAACTGAGCTTTGGTAAGATTTTGTAAAATTCAGCTTTTAGCCAAAATAATGGGGTGATGTTTTGTTCTAAATATTTTTAATTTCAGAATTTTGTTTCACATATTATACAAAATTCAGACGAAATGACTCAAAAACTATGTATCAATCTATTGAAACGAATTGATACATTTCTTCAGGAATGATACACTTTTGGAACAAAAAAATTGCGCAAGTGGCAACGCTGGAACTTACATTCATGCTAGCGAGTATACTTACTACAAATGATTTGTGTAATGAGTAAATTTAGTTGCATGAATGTGTTGATTGTGTATATGTTAGCACAAATATTACGTTTGCTAATATGATGGTTTCTTAAATACATCTCGCTCTCCTATTTTTCGAAAATCAGAGAAAAGTTTGTATTTCGATATGGTTCAAATGGCATGCGCGCAGGATTTCTTCGCTAGCGGGTAGATACATATGGAAAAGTGCACATTAAGTTGCTTCGAAAAAAATTTTGTCCAACTTCTATCCTCTCAAATGTTTCTATTGGATGTAAAAATAAAACCCTCACCAAAGTTTGGTCCTATTACTCCACCCTAATGGGTACCCGAAAAACGGATTTCCCCCCTAGTTTTAAGGTCTACAAACAACTCTTCAATATATAGAGATCTTAATTATGATTTTATCCAAAACTCATGGCTATTTGAAATTATGTTCTTTGAAGAAATTGTGTAAACAGTTATTTGACACTTAAAAAGTGTATTGAGATGATAAAGCGTAAACTAAAATAGCCATAACTAAAATACATAATATAAAAATAACATAAATTCGTAATTAAGTTCTCAATATCTTAAGAGTGTTTTCGTTGTGATTAGAAAAAAATCAAAAAAACCCTTTTGTAACCTGTACAAGACCTCAAAACTAGGCAAAACGCCACATAAAAGATTTTCGTAAAAAGTTGAGTAAATTCAAGTTAGGACAAAAAATAATGTTTCCCATGTTAACGAAATGGGAAAATAAAATAAAAATACCGCTCTTTAAATAAAATAGAAACATTTGAGAAGATAAAATTGAAAAATGTTTTTTCTCGGCGCACCCTAAAGCACATATGTTCATACATATGTACTAGAGATATACGCCGCCGATAAACGCCACCGCCGCCACCGATTTTGGTCGTTTTTCGCACGCCGCCGCCGAATGTCAAAAATATCGGCGTGGCGGCGCGGCGTCCGACGCGTTACTATATTTTCTACTCGTTTAAGACTGTTTAGGCCATTATTGTTCATGTCGAAAATTCGTCGGATATGGTCGAAAGTGGTATCAACGGATGCGCATCACTGCCAGTTATAAGAAACTAATAGCGAAATTTAACTCTTTATAACTATTCAAAAGTTATTTAAAATAACAGGCGCTTTCGATGTCAACTCAACACGGACTTTCCATCACCCAATTCATCAAGTTATTAAAACAAAATACTAAAAGAAAAGTTATATAATAAATTTATATGCTCACTTTGCATAATTCAAATAAAATGACCCAAGACGAACATGTTTTTTCATTGTCCTCAAGAATAAGCGAAATCAGTGATGCAAAATCCTTTAGTAGGTTCTAGGGGCATAAACACTCCTTTGAAATTATTCTTACCTCATACTTAAGTTGAGGATATATGTACTTATGAGAAGGGTTTGAAAAATCACTAAGTCTTGCATTCAAACATCTGCTGTTTATTTGCGAAGCTATACAATAGCGTATGAAATGTTAATTTTGATTTTCACCCTTCATCCTTCAACTACCAAGTCACCCGGGTGGACATTTCCTAAAGTTGGCGGCCCTATCCAAAACTAGTCCCTTGGAGTGAATCACATTGATTATAGCCTATCAACCAAGTTTAAATATCACCTACACGTTACGGCTCTTTTTACAATTGTGAATACGTAGGCACATATATCTACCAGGTGAGGCTTTGTCCTTCGCAAGAACACTCAAAGTGGTGAAGCAAAAGCTTTCCCAAGCCAGTGGAACTAATGACGGTGTGTGATACTACCCTAACGTAGTGGACAGTCGAACTTGTATGAAAACTGAAGCTACGCGGTCATCCATAATGAACATATCGTAAGGCGGGAAAACAGTAGTTAACAACTTTCAACTTAAAATCCGTCGACTTTCATTCTAAATTTAATTTAACGAAGACTATTGAAATCAATGTTGTGAACACACACGTCTGCAATCTTTGGTCTACATTTTAAAAATTTTATCCAGGGTCCTTGTAAAATTTTAATTATATAGATGCGCCGAGGAGTATACGGATTTTCACCCATGACGCAATGACATCCACTTAGACTGCTTATGATTTCGAGGGCGGTATCTTTGGCGAATAGCCACTTCCTAACGTTTCAAAGTATAGCTCGGCAGCATAGCGCGACAAAAGCATCCGTTGGAAAGTCTTCGGAGCAACACCTAGAGCTTCTAGGAAAGTGACGTCGACGAAGGTATGAGTTCGAAGTCGCAGTCTTATAGCTTCTGTACTGGCATATGTTGTGAGGCTCAGGAGGCGTGGTAGCGACTGGTGGTAGGGATTCGTACTGTTCGCACATCGGAATGTTAGCTCTTAAAAACAGCCAAAAAACTGGAGGCGCCCTGTGCCACGATAGTCATGAGTATTAATAGACCATTCATAGCAATCCTAAGTCGCCTTTATGCGTGACCGCCAAGGAGCCACAAATGATTTAAAGAAATTGTGTTCGCGACGATTATTAGGAGTTAACCCTAGGTGAAACTGCGCTTTGCACGAGATATACAGGCAAAAGTGTGACTATTTTATGTATCTCTATTTCTTTTCAGCAGACGCAGCAGTACCAATTCCAAAGACCGGGGTTAGGTTCGATGCCTCTCTGGAGCATGCGAACGAGGGACAATCCCTTCGGAAGGACCTACTCCTGAAAATTTTTGAACGGTATGCGAGATTTTGATGCAAAAACCCCGGATCTCTCCGAAATGGCCAACACGTTGATTTCCTTAAATACATATAAACAAAACCTTTCCAAATTTTTTTCCTTTTTAATAGAAAAATCAAAAATCATCGATAAAGTGATCGGCGTAAACCTCTAATATGTACCCGTTATCAGAAATCCTGCGCGCAAGCAGGAAAATACAAATACGAAAGACAAACTTTTCTCTGATTTTCGAAAAAAGAAGACTGAAATGTATTTTATAAACCTTTATAGTAGCAAATATATCTTGTGTAAACACAAAAACAATCAACATATTGATGCAACTAAATTTACGCATTACTTAAATCATTTGTAGCAAGTATGCGCGCTACCATGTACAATCGTACATATGTACATATGTTGATACTTCGCGAAAAAGTGTCTGCTGGCTTGAGACTTGAAGCCACGTCACATAAGCAGTTTTTCATATATGTGGATGCGTTTAACTCAATCTTATGCATTATGCGTACAAAATATGTTAGAAAGTAAATTTCTTGTATAGTGAGAATGTTGTTAACAGTGTTTCGCAAAATTTTTGAATGTGAATGGGCAAGGCTAAATAAGCTTCAATTTCCAAGTCTTTCCTTCATATTGTGACGAATATTAGCACCACTAAGGCATACTATCATCTCTAAGCCGATACTAAGCAGTCACTTGTATCTACATAAACAAATCAATCATTATATCTACACATATCTACATACAAGAAGCGGAAATATATGCACAAACACATGCATATGTATATCTGAGATGCTCACAAAAGTATGCAATCATCGGTCGAAGTATCATTCACATATACACGCGCATATGAGAAGCTATAAACGTGCATCTGTAGTTTATAACTGGCAAACAAGTAATAAATTCTAGAAAGAGAAACGCCTAGAAGTATGCCGACGAAGAAATCGAAGCGTATAAAAGCAGCACCAACTGGGGAGTGGGCAATCAGTTTCATTTAAGCTCGCTAGCAGTTCCGAAGTATAAGTGTTATTGTGAAGTATTTTCAAAGTAGTCTAATAAATACCATTTTGTCTTATTGAATATTGTGGTCATTTATTCAACAGTTTAGCGATACGAACGTTAGTAGAAGGTTGCAAATAAGAGGAATTTCACTAAATTGGTTACAATTGGTGTCAGAAGAGGAATTTTTGAATAAATTCCGAAGATTGCGAATACAACTTGGGCATGGTAAAGTTGGGTGAATTGATGATCCAGCAACTGAAGAAGGAGTTGGATAGCCGTGGATTGAACACAACCGGCAATAAACTCGAACTTCAGGCACGACTACGAAACACTATGGAATCGGAAGGAGTTAATATGGATGATGATGTCTCTCATCCTGATGGGGATGAAACAACAACAAAAATTTAAGAGAAAAATGAAACATCGCAGACAGTTACGAGCACAGACTTGAACATGATTTTGGCTGAAATATCTGCTCAAACATCGACAATGGCATCTCAACTGGAATCGTAGGAGACATGTATAACATCCAGGATGGAAACACAACTAGAATCCCAGGAGAACCGTATAACATCCAAGATTGAAGCCCAGGAAAAACAAATGCCATCCCAACTGGAATCGCAGGAGACACGCATAATATTAAAAATTGAAGCACAAGAAACGCGTATTTTAGAAATGTCGACACAGATTACATAAAAGATGGAAACACAACTGAAAGAGCAAGAGGCACGCATAACAGCACAACTCGAAGCGCAAGAGGCGCGTATATCATCAAAACCCCAAGCGCGTATGGATGAGGAAATAACGCTGTTTGAGGAAAAAATTTAAACCGAGGTGGATGCTTTCAGAGGTCGTATACAGGAGTTGCAATTAAATCGCCCAGCTGTTTCAGCAAGCAATACGAAGGTAAAAACTTCATCTTTTGACGGCTCTGTTCCTTTCCAGGAATTTAAGCTTCAATTTGAGAAGACGTCAGCAGTTAACAACTGGAATACGGAAGATAAGGTTGCTGCGCTGTTCGTCGCATTGAAAGGACCTGCAGCTGAAATCTTACAGACTATTCAAGAGTACGATCGGAACAGTTATGAAGCATTGATGGCCGTTGTCTAGAGACGTTATGGATGCGAGCATAGGAAACAGATATACCAAATTGAGTTGCAAAACCGTTACCAAAAGGCGAATGGAACCTTGCAGGAATTTGCGTCGGATGTTGAAAGATTGGCACATCTCGCAAATGCAGATGCACCCGTGGAATACACCGAGAGGGTTAAAATTCTGAGCTTTATAAATTGAATACGGGATGTCGAAACGAAACCAGCTATATATGCGAACCCAAAGCCAACATTTGTTGAAACGGTATCCCATGCACTTTCTCAGGAAACAACGTCGCTTCTGTGTAAGCCAGTTTTCAAAGCACGCCGTGTGGAAGTGGAAAGGCCAGACGGGGTGAACACAATATTGGAGGCGCTGAAAGGATCGCAAAAGCGAAGTGAAAGAGTTAACAAATGCTTCAAATGTGGGAAGCCCGGTCACATTGCACGTCATTGCGACCTTGATCCAAGTGGTTTCAACAGCATGGGTGGTCTTAATAACAAAGCAGGAGGGGATGAGCAAGAGCGAGTCAAATGTAGAGATCGAGAGCTAGCTCCAGTTATTGAATGTCCTGTGATATCTGTGTCACAATTTTGAAGAAAATCAAGCAGTCTTACCGTCAAAGGGAATGTGGAAGGTGAAATGTTCAAATAAAAGATTAGGATACTTTGGATGTCAGATAGTGATTGTTTTTATTAAAAGAAATTCTTTCCCTTTTATACATAATTTCTTAACCTATACATTCAGAATTATTCGAATACTTACGAACTAAAGATATGTAGATTTGCATTAGTGTTGTGTATATATGTAGATTTGTATTAATAGTATGCATATATGTAGATTAGTATAAACGGTATGCATACATGTAGATTTGTATTAATAGTATGTATATTTGTAGATTTGTATAAACAGTATGCATACATGAAGATTTGTATTAATAGTATGCATATATGTAGATTGGTATAAACGGTATGCATACATGTAGATTTGTATGCAAAGTCAGCAGATTGCTATTCATGTAAAAAGTTTGTATGTGAATATTTGGTTAATTCACATTATTGGTTGTATGTAAATATTTTGGTGGCAAACTAACATTGACGATCGGCAAGTGTATTGAACGGGGTGAGTGACTAAGCAAAATCTGTAATGTGTGAACTGACAAGGGTTTCATATTCAGCATTCCATTGCTGTTGGCTTACCGCTGTGTTAGGTCAATGTAATTTATGTCGCATAATATTGTAATATGATTATGCTATTACAAAAATGTATTGGTATAGAAGTTCATGATGAGTAATGCCGCAAATGTATTGCATAGGTGGGTATGACGTATAATGCTACACCATCCGCCTTAGAAAAAGAGGATTATATAATTGTTTTGTGAACAATTGTATAAGACTCTTTGTTCGAGTTTTAAATGATTTTGGTATTTTACTGTAACTTGATATTATAGTGAAGGAGTTTGTGTACTTTGTTTCTAATTTGCTGACCTTGATACTTTTATTATTTTTACATTTTATATATATTTTTTAACAATGTTTTGTACAAATCTTTGTTTTTTTCAAAATTTTAAATTTAACGATTATTTTACTTATTTTATTTATTTTCTATATTTTCCTTATTTTACAGCCGGATTTTAAATGTGTCGACCCACCTAAAATCCTCTTGTTTCTAGAAGTTTTTATTAAATAACCGAGTAAATTGGAATGCTTATTTTACAATTATTTGCTTTACTTATCAAAAGGTGTTTCAAATGTGTTTAAGCCTATTCTTATGGACTATTAATTCCTTATTTTGTAGGTAGGTTAAAGTAGAAATGTTTCCTATTACTATTTTCTAATCTATTGGGGTTAAAGTAAAGTATTTTTCCTAATATGTAAAATTATGACCTTATTAGACCCAGACACTAAATGTTTGTATTTATTTTATTTTCTTAAACTAATTCCGCATATTATTCAAGGAAAAAAAACATTTTTTTTCACTTGACATTTTTCCAATCATAATAAGGTAAATCTGTAATAAATTACATAGAAAATAGAGGGGTTGCTGACGGAAGAGCGGGTAGCTATGTATTGGTAGTAGTTCTATTAATGGATAAGTGGGAGGTACAGTGGGTGCAAAAGTTTTTCGTATCTTTAAATGTTCTTTTTATATTTTCGATAATTTCATATTTTCCAGCAATTTCTTTGATCTTATTTGTTATGTGATTTCTGCGGCGGTCACCAAGACAGAATTGTCATGACCTTTATGAAGAATTTATTTTTATTTTTATACCGCGATTTGTCACTTTCACAACCTTTTTGGGTTTGTGCAATTATTTGATCTTAGAGAACTTGGGTACCTACTTTTATTATTTTAAATTTGTCTACTCGAGTAAATATTCAATTATTTTTCACCAATTTGTCCCTCAGGACAACTGCGTTTTTCTTAAAAATTTCAAGTCCTGGATTGGCGGCATTTGTACAACGTGTATACAGCCTGATAAGTAATTGTCCTAAGTCAATTTTATCATCTACAATCAGGTTGCTTATATTTCTTACGCTACCATTTTAGGAGCGCGAAATGTCTTATTGCTGCAATTTTATATAGCGCTTCACTTATATTTTTATAGGTTCTCTTTGTGACTTTTCTTCGTTCTTTTCTTTTTTGTTGTTATGTGCTGATTTTAAAATTTTTCTTGTTCTTAGTTTTTGCCAATTTCCACTGTCCTAGAATTTTCTATTGCTTCATGACTATTTTTGTCAGGAGCATTCAGTGGGGTTATGCAAATTTTTGATTTGCTGTTCACTTTAGGCAGGGCTGCTTTTACTGTCGCTTGTAACATTTTTAGATTTATTATTTCAGATTTACTTGAATTGTTTATTGCTCTTCCTCAGCTTTCTGTTTGGTTTAGGTAATGGGTTGCAAAAATTGGTGTTTCTTAGATACGATCTGTGGCGGGTTTTACCTGCCTATATTTGTGCTTCATATAATTTTTGAGCATCATAGCTATTGTGATGATCAATAGCATGAATACACAACCTATAACTGCAAACCAAACATCTGGAATGTTCGGAATATTTTCTGTATCTACCTTAGTTGGTGGCTCATACTTGGTTATCTTGTTCTCTGTTGTTTCAGAGCTTTCTTTCCTTAGTTCGTATCCGGCTATCACTATCATGATGCCTTGCGCAATCTTTGTCCACCAAGCCATGCGGAAAATTTTCTATGATTATCTTTCTGAGAAATGAACTAAATTTAATTTTTAATAAAATTTTTGATTTTATTATTTATCCTATGCATTCCATTTTATTTGTTTATTTAGTTAACATTATTAAAGTATAAGAAAAAATTTTATTATTAATGGGAAAATTTGTTTAACTTAAAAAAAATATTTGCATTTGTATTTTTTTTCGATTTACAAAATATTTTAAAAATTAATTTTTATGCCGTTTTGCTGATCTATTTTCCTTTATTTAATTAACATTATAGAAGATTTTGTATAAAATTAGTTTTTAAAATTTTTTTATTTTGTTAAAAAAAATTTAATTTAATATTTTTGACATTTCTATTTTTCTTAAAATTGAATTTTTTTTTTATTTTCTTTAAAACGAATCGTTTTGCATATTATTTTCAATTCCTACTTAGAGAAAAAGAAAAAAAAATTATAAGCGAAAACTTTCGTTTTTGCTCATAGTTTAGCGTCCATAAAGGCCGCCCAATTTTTTTCTAAATTTTATACCTACTTATATTTTATATTGCTGCCAGTTAGAATATTGCTGGTTACCAATCTTCATATTTTACGCTGCCAGCCTTAGTGCTGATCTATTGTTATTGTAGATATTCCTCTTGATTTATGCCCGCTCGCCAGTCATGCTGCCAGTTGTTTCCTGTTTTGCTGCTAAATTACTCAGATTTATTCCACCCTTTTATGCGTTGTAAAAGATGTAAATATCGCCTGCCAAATTGCTCGTATGCTGGTTGTTTGAAATTAATGCATTCTATTAGGTGGTTGAACATAATTCCTGTGGTTTTGTTTGCAATCGCGTTTGCGTATATGCGTATGCGTTAAATTGATTTTTGTTGGTTGCTTGGAAATAATTCCTTGGTTTGTGTTTGCATTTGGGTATTCATATGCGTTATTTATCCTTTGCTCCTTCCAACGTATTTGTTTTGCCAATTTGGCAGGATTTCTTTAATGTCCTGCTTTTTCAAACTGGCAGGATCTTTACCGATAAAATCTTTTTAGCGTCGCTTGATCAGCAACTTTTTAACTAAAAAAATTGAACTGGCAGGATCTTTTCCAGTCAGATCGTTTTTAGCAGTTGTGCTGATTTGATCTGAACTGGCAGGATCGCCATGAAATGTTCAAATAAAGGATTAGGAGACTTTGGATGTCAGATAGTGATTGTTTTTATTAAAAGAAATTCTTTCCCTTTTATACATAATTTCTTAACCTATACATTCATAATTATTCTAATACTTACGAGCTAAAAATATGTAGATTTGTATTAGTGGTGCGTATATATGCAGATTTGTATTAATTGTATGCATATATGTAGATTTGTATAAACGGTATGCATACATGTAGATTTGTATTAATAGTATGCATATAAGTAGATTTGTATAAACGGTATGCATACATGTAGATTTGTATTAATAATATGCATATATATAGATTGGTTTAAACGGTATGCATACATGTAGATTTGTATGCAAAGTCAGCAGATTGCTATTCATGTAAAAAGTTTGTATGTGAATATTTGGTTAATTAACATTATTGGTTGTATGTAAATATTTTGGTGGCAAACTAACATTGACGATCGGCAAGTGTATTGACTGGGGTGAGTGACTAAGCAAAATTTGTAATGTGTGAACTGACAAGGGTTTCATATTTGGCATTCCATTGATGTTGGCTTACCGCTGTGTTAGGTCAATGTAATTTATGTCGCATAATATTGTAATATGATTATGCTATTACAAAAATGTATTGGCATAGAAGTTCATGATGCGTAATGCCGCAAATGTATTGCATAGGTGGGCATGACTGTAGATACGGGCGCATCTCGTCCCTTAATTCGATCTGATTTGATCAACAAGTGAGTAAAGCCATTACCTGGAGCAAGGCGAGTATAACCAAGTCCAGAGAGAAGTGATATGTGAAGTCTTAATATGTAAGGTCACGGGTCTACACAAATTCGTTGTATCGGAGATTGTTGATGATGTAATATTGGGAGTGGACTTCTTAGTTGATCATGTCATCAGGATCGATATGCAGAGAAGGGTTATGCGTTGTAAGAACCAGGATGTACCACTCAACTTCAGTTTTGAGAAAGGGTGCAGCAGTAAGCGAGTGCTGGTGTAGGCGATTGGACAAAGACCACCAAAGTCAAAGGTAAAACGAAATCAAAAGTACCTGCGAGTGAAACACTGGCATTGACAATGGACGTACAAAAACGAAAGAAAGAATTTCCCAGAATGAATGCGAGGGTAATTTCAAGCCAGGGCGCACTACTGTTGTTAAACTTGGGAACGATACTGATTATGCGACGTCAATCCGTCAAGCGCAAGCTCTACGAAGTAGACCATTGGCCAAACAACAGAATGTGAGGGAACGAACCATGATAATGAGTAGTAAGAGGAAAGACAGGTACGACGAGAACAAAAATTCGGAAGGTTTCTTGGAGGGGGATTTGATACTGTTATACAACCCTCACCGGCGGAAAGGTGTTCCATCAAAATTTCGGTGCAGTTGGGAAGGCCCGTACACAGTTGTGAAGAAGATCAGTGATACCATCTACCGCATACAAACCATGTGGAAACCACGAAATAGAAGGGTGATTCATTTGGAGATGCTAGCGGCGTTTAGATTAGGAAATTTGTCTGATCGGGACGACCAGACTTAGGTGGAGGGCAGTGTGACGAGTATTAGCAACACTAAGGCATACCATCATCTCTAAGCCGATACTAAGCAGTCACTTGTATCTACAGAAACAAACCAATCATTACATATACACACATTACACAACCAATCTACACATATGTACATACAAGAAGCGGAGAGGTATGCACAAACAAATGCATATATCTGAGATGCTCACAAAAGTATGCAATCATCGGTGGAAGTATCACTCACATATACACGCGGATATAAGAAGCTATAAACGCGCATCTGTATTTTATAGCTGGCGAGTTTATAGCTGGTAAACAAGTAGTAAATTCTAGAAGGAGAAACGCCTAGAAGTATGCCGACAAGGAAACCGAAGAGTATAGCAGCACCACCAGCTGAGGCATAGGCTATCAGTTTGATTTAAGCACGCTCGCAGTTGCGAAGTATAAGTGTTAGTGTGAAGTATTTTCAATTAATCTAATAAAGACCATTTTGCCTTATTGAAAATTGGAGTTATTTACTCAACAGTTTAGCGATACGAGCGTTAGCAGAAGGTGGCAAATAAGAGGAATTTCACTAAATTCGTTACAATATTAATAAACGCAACATCTTGCTTGATCGTCGCGATGTTTCATAGTGTCGCGGGCTTTAAGCCAGCGGATACTCACTTTTCTCGGAACCGGACACAGCTATTTTCCAATTTCGTTAACATGGGAAAAATTATTTTTTGTCCTAACTTGGATTTTACACAACCTTTTTACGAAAATCTTTTATTTCCGCCAAGTTGAGTTTTTGAAGTTATTAAAAAAAAAAAATAATTAAATGTAATGCGCGATAACCTCCGAAAAGATCTGAGGCCGAGCTTCTCTTCCAATTTGCGTCGTGCTCCTCTTGATTTTCCCTACAAATTGGCCGGACGGGACCTACCTGTTTTATGCCGACTCCGAACGGCATCTGCAAGGCAGATGAGTTTTCACTGAGAGCTTTTCATGGCAGAAATACACCCGGAGCGCTTGCCAAACACTGCCGAGGGGCGACCCCGCTTAGACAAATTTTCTTCAGAGGGTTTTAAAAGGGAGTGGTGGTAGTTGTATAGGTGGTCGCCTTTTCGAGATATCGGCATAAAGGTGGTCCAGGGGTGACTCTAGAATTTGTTTGTACGATATGGGTATCAAATGAAAGGTTTTAATGAGTATTTTAAAAGGAAGTGATCCTTAGTTCCATAGGTGGACGCCCTATCGAGATATCGCCATAAAGGTGGACCAGGGGTGACCCCAGAATTTGTTTGTACGATATGGGTATCAAACGAAAGGGGTTGATGATCATTTTAAAAGGGAGTGGGCCTTAGTTCTATAGGTGGACGCCTTCGAGATATCGCCATAAAGGTGGACCAGGAGTGACTCTAGAATGCGTTTGTACAATATGGGTATCAAGGTGTTAATGAGTATTTCAAAAGGGCGTGGGGCTTAGTTCTATAGGTGGACGCCTTTTCGAGATATCGCCATAAAGGTGGACCAGGAGTGACTCTAGAATGTGTTTGTACGGAATTGGTATCAAATTAAAGGTATTAATGAGGGTTTTAAAAGAAGTGGTGGTAGTTGTATAGGTGGTCGCCTTTTCGAGATATCGCCATAAAGGTGGACCAGGGGTGACTCTAGACTTTGTTGTATCAAATGAAAGGTGTTAATGAGCACCGTGGAAACGGTACGACACAAGGGCAAGCATGGGAGCATCATGCACCTCTTTATGCTCAGCACGCGCCTCAGACCCTGAGCATTCATGACCGTTCGGTACCATATGGCGGCACCAAAAGTAGCGCACGCTACGAATAGACCAAAATATATTGTACGAGCGGCACGGCGACTCAACCCCAGTCACTCCGAATGATACGTCGTAACTGCCCCGAAACATTCTGCATCTTATCCCTGAGAACATCCAAGTGTGGTAGGAAGTTCATTCGCTCACCCATTGTCAGCCCCAGGTATTTGACTTGAGTCACATACCTGATGCGGACAACCGGTGGGCGATTCCGTGACAATTTGCTTTGTCACGGTTTTGTGCACCGAAATCTCTACTCCAACGTGGCCGCCCCAGCCAGCCACTATTTCACATAGGGGCTCACTGGTGCGCTCAACGGCTGGCGCGAGAATCCCTCTCTAATAATAAGAGATCATCCGAATATGCGCAGAATTTGCAAAGATGCTCGAGTTGCCTTAACAAGCAGTCCATCATCATGTTCCATATATATTGACCACAGATGGATCCCTGCGGACAACCTCGAGCCACCTCCCTTTCCACACTTTCACATGTACCAACGACAGAAGATCGTCTGTCCAAAGAGCAATCTCCAGACAGCCGAGCTCCGCTAACCGTTCGATAACCCTGTGCCAGCGCAGGAAGTCAAACGGCCCCTGAAGTCAATAAATATGCCAAAGACATATTTATTTGAGCTTCTCTCCACACAATCTTGGACATGCATCCAGGCGTCTTCAATTCTGCGTCCTTTCCGGAAACCAAACTGTCTATCCGACTGGTTACCCCCAATTAGCTCCTGAAGACGTTCAACCATAACCCTCTCTAGCAATTTGCCAAGCACTGGAAGAAGGCTGATACCTCGGTAAGACCGAGGATCAGACCTTATTTTGTCAGGCGACTTCAGGAGAACGACAACCCTAGCCGCTTTCCACTCACGTGGAAAGTAACCCTCCCATATGCATTTCTCGTAAACGGCTTCCAAGTATTCCGGGATAAACTTCCACAAAAACCTGCACATTTCTCCGTTTATCCCATCCAAACCCGGAGACCGTTTAGACCTAACCAGGCCAAATGCATACTATAACTCTGCGACTTCTAATGGAGGTATGGGTACTTCCTGTGCAAGTAGGGGTACCTGGACCGCCGCCCTGGGAAACAACCCTTCTAAAAGCAGCTCGGAACATTCCCTCCATGTTGATAGCGTTCTTTTGCCGACACGGAGGGAATTAACTTCTGTCTGGTGATGACCCCTGCAGATCTTATAGATCTTACCCCAGAGGTCGTTCAAGTTTTCAGACACGAAATTGCGCCAATCTTCTTCTTTTGTTTCTACAATCATCCTCTTGTACTCGTGCATTTCTATACTTAGTTTACTCCTGAGCCGGGACACGCCATCGAAATCAATCTGCCGGGCGCGTTGAAACTGACATCTCAGGCGCCTGGCGCCTGGGAGCTCTGCAAATACATCGACCGGTATAGAAGTCACCTCCTGCTCGACGTATAACTCGTACAGAGTCCAGTTTGTACGCCACCCCATTACAGAGGGCGTACCAAGGATATCCGATATTACAATTTGAATCAAATTATGGTCGCTTATCCCCTCCCCCCCCCTCTTACTCTCCATCCGCAACTGAATGCTCTCGCTGCTGGCTCATTCATAAGAGTAACATCAATGTCACTCTTACCCATGGGCCCTCGAACGTGTACCACTAACTCGGTTCGTTCATATGAACGCGAGAAGTGAGTACCCATTCGCCCAATGCCTCTCCCCGTCCATGACTAGCATATTAGGGGATACAGCGTTGGCATCCACACCTCTGATAACTGGCATTCTACTCCCAAGTAGTAGCACCGTATCGAGGTATTGGATATATGGTTCCATGGGTTCACCAAACTTAAATATATGCTTGCAAAGATGGCTCTACCAAAAGAGCCCTCAATGCTCACACATACTCCCCAATCAGACGCATTAAACAACAAGCATTCATAACTAGGCTCATTCATCACAACTGCAGCATTGCCCCGAAGGTCACAAAAGGACCTAAACCCTCCAGGGAGACCTCTCACCACACCGTTGGTGGTGTAGGGTTCCTGGACCAGGGCAATACTGCAACACTCATCAGCCATACGCGACCAATTCACACACAACGGAGTACGCTCACTGACAGTTGAATTGAAGAACTGTACCCATTAATATCTGGCGAGCGCACGTGCAACAACAGCAGCATAGGTCGGGCATTCCGCCGACATCATGAGATGCGCGGCGGGTCTGCCCTTAAATGCGCAATTGCGACATTGCACTCCATTAGGGCACTTCGCCTCTATGTACCCCCCTGGCCCGCACCTCCGACAGACAGGAGTCTTCAACCCACAGTCCCTCACCTGGTGATCGAAACTCAGACAACGGAAGCAGCTGTAGGTTAAGTCCTCTGGCCGAACCGGGAAGGAAAACCACTTGATGTAACAGCGACCCGCATCCAAGAGGGGGGACATTAACTTGTCCGGTCCCTCCAGGGTGACGCTAACCGTTGTCCCATCAGCGTCCGTCTTCCAGGGTCGACTAGTCAGCCTAACCTCTGAATTTTGGCACCCAGGTTCAAACTTCGTGCGGTTTAAACGGAAAACCACCTCCATGAACTCATCAGGGGAGATCTGCGCATAAACCCCCCGAATAACCACCCTGGTTCCATGCTTCCTATTCTCACATACTTCCAGCCCCACCTCAGAGACCTTCTTATTGTTGAGGAACTTGACCCTTTCCTCCTTGGAGGGTAGACGAATGAGGTGGCCCGTAACGACGAGGTGACCCGTAAGGCGCCGCAGCGCCATCCCCGCCAACAAACGGTATAGCCCGGCACGGTGATTACTGTTCGGATCTACGGATGGAAGGAGATAGCTCGTAGTTAGGGTTTTACCAGTGCGAGACATCACCACCGGACGTAGACGCAGACTGAGCGGTGCGTGAGTGTGTGGTTTTTCAGTCGCTTAATTAACGCTCAAGGCTGCGTTCCACCGATTCATCACCGTCGACCGTGAGGCAACCCATAAGGCGCTACAGAACTGCGACGCCAGCATCACTGCGCCGTCAACGAGCGCCCCAGTAAGCTGACTAATTACCAACCGTGACGCCAGCGTCAACGCGTCACCAACGAGCGTCCTCAGTAACCGCTTACTCTTTCATTTCGAGCGTCCCCAGTGGCCGCATACACATAATTACCGAGCGCCCTCAGCGCCGAAATAATAACCGCGGCGGCAACGTCAACTCATCAGAAATAACAACCGCGGCGCCAACATCAACGCGTCATCAACGAGCACCCGTAGTGACCGCATATACATTATAATCGAATTTTCTCAACGGCGAAATACGAACCGCTACGCCAGCGTCAACGAGCGTCCTCAGTGACCGTATACTCAGCACGACAGCCAACGCCGCGGCGAACGCCAGCGTAGGCGTCCAATAACCACGCGCTAACGGGACCTGGTGGGCCGTTAGCCAATACAAACCATTATGCAAATAGGAAAATACTTAAAGCAGAGGTAACAACAACATAAGCCAGCACGCCAGCAGGCATAGCAACGGGACTTGGGTGGACCGTTACCCACCATGCCACGCCGACACCGAATACCAATAGCATTGAATGAAAATTGATTTTAAATGAAGTTTTAGATATAATTTAGCTGTAAATGAATGAAGTTCAATAAAGTAATAAAGTACGACTTGGAAAAGGGCACCACAGTATAAATTTATTACAAGAAACCCTGGACACGGCGAGTATACCCCAGAAATTTATTAAGAAGCACCGGGGCTCAGGGAAAGCTTCGTTACAAGTGGCGCCCTAGCAGGGACTTTCCAAGTCGTATAACTAACTATGCAGAGGGAAAATCCCCGAAAAAAAAATTTTGTCACAAGATGAGTGAGCCAATCGATACAACGTGGCTGGATAACGTCGCAAAGAGCAGCTGGTGGCCATAGCCCAAGAGCTAGACATTGAACATACAGGATCAACGCGGGAGATCCGAAAACGGATAGTCCTAACAATATCCAAGGCACCGACCGACTTAAATATATATACGCAAAATTCATATTTTTGGAGGGCACACACAGGGTCGCAGAAACCAACTCAGAGAATGAGAGAGGATCAAAGGTACCAATCCCACCAACTCCAATTGGAACGGGAGCGAGAGGTCCCACAAAGACACCGGAACCTACCCAATTTACATTTCCCACACAGAACCCACAACCAACACCCCAGTACCCACCCGTAGCAAACACCGTAAAACCAAACGATGTGATAGCCCAAGGCAGTCAGGTATCGGCCATCGCAATCGCACCCGTCATCGATCAAGTACGGAAGTGGTCAGTGAAATACGATGGGGGACGAGATCCCCTAGCATTCATAGAGCGGCTGGAGGAATTGGCAGAAGTATACGCGGTAAGTGTAGACCTCCTCCCGAAAACTATGCCCGAGTTACCCTCCAGTGGTATCGCAACAATAACGAACACTGGATCAACTGGGCGGCCTTCAAGCGGGATTTCCCCAGATTTTTCTTACCGGCAGGATATTTCGAGCGTCTAGAAGATGATATACGACAGAGAAAACAACACGCATGGGAGAAATACAAGGATTACGTGCTGGCGATACAAAACTTGATGTGGCACGCCGGTTACAGTAAGGAGCAACGGCTAGAAAGGTTATTTCGAAACAGCCATCCGGATTACCTACTGTATATCCGCCGACGAGATTTCACCAGTTTAGCGGAACTTCTCACCCTCGCGGAAGACCACGAGGGCATCCACGAGGGCCACCGACGGACGTCAGAGGCACCACGACGTGAGATGGCGAGACAAGTCGTAAGCCAGAATGCAAGGATTGTAAGATCACCTCATCAGCAGCCACCACAAGAGATTCCACATACAGCATCACTCCCCACCCAGAACGCCGAACAACGTATGCAGAAGGTGTGGCCAAGAAGGGCACTACACGGAAAAATGCCGAAATAGGAGAAAGTTATTCTGTTGGGAGTGCGGTCAGCCTGATGTACGAACAGCGAGTGTTGGTTTATCGTGAGTTCCTGTCTTTGAAGACCTAACCTCACGTATGCACCAAGTACACGGGTCAAATCAGGTCTGCCCAGCCCCCAAGGCTCGCTCACCTTGGTACAATCGAAACCGCGGCTCAGGGAAAGCTTCGTTACAACGTTACAACCATGGCCACAGTCGAGCAGAAAAAATCGTTCATTAGTACGTGTGCCTCCATTATGCGAGAAAACTACAGGTGAGACCCGTTAGCAATTGACTCATTTATAAATAAAGTTGAAGTATTCTCTGACGAAGCTCTAACTCCTACTTTCATTGCATTTTTAAAATCCAAACTCCAAGGCAAAGCTCGTGAAGCCTTACCAGCGGAAATAAAATCAGTCAGCCAAATTACAGAAGCGTTACGCAGTAAAATAAAACCAGACAACTCGAGAGTTGTCGCTGGTAAAATCGCAGCTTTGAGAGCAAATAACAACAATTTTTCAGAATTTTCAAAACAAGTAGAACTTTCCTTAATCATAGAGGGTATGACACAGGCAAAGAGAGATGGCGGTTGAACAAACCATAAGCGTTTGCAGACTCAAAAGCTGTTGGGATATGGTGAAATCAATCCTGGCGTCAACAACATTCAAAGATTCAAAGGACGTTGTAGCGAAGATGATAATAGAGCGCGAACAGGAGGTAAAGGAACGGCAAGGGTTAGCTTTTCGGTCACGTCCTATTAGATCAAGTTTTAGAAGGAATTTTATAAGTAACAATAATTACAGGCAAAACAACAGTAATTTTAGATTTAACGGTAACTCAAATAGGTAGCATAATTCAAATTTTCGAAATAGCAATTCCAATAGAGGCAACAAACGGCCAATAACTAAAACAATAATATAAATAGTCGGTCCGCAAATAGAAGAAATGCCAACAACCAAAACTCAAATACTAGAAATTCTGCCAACGTTAGGATTATAAAAGCCGAAGCCCCTCAGTCGCGAACACTGAGGGAGCCGGAGCTAAGCAACTAAGTAATTTCAATAAACTGTCTAAACCTAAATTATTCCAACTTCATCGAAGTAAAAGTTACCGATTCCGACAAAACATGTACGTTCCTATTAGACTCGCAGGCGGATATTTCCCTAATTAAATTCAGAATTATTCCCTGAAATTTCCCAAATTAAAATTTCCAGTTTTTCGACAAATTCAGCAATAGATAACAGTAATATTATTAACAACACAGGCGTAACATCCGAGACAATTACTACATTAGACACAGTAGAGACGAAATTAATAGTAGCGAACATTTTAATACCACATACTCTGCATGTGGTCGATAACAGTTTCAAACGGCATACTCGGAAAGGACTTTCTAAAAACAAACAAATGCATAATCAACTACTCAAACGACACAATACAAATTTTTCACGGGACAGAAAGGGTTAAAGCTTCAATTTTACATAGCATGTCTAGCAATAGTTTAACAATTCCACCAAGGTGAGAAGTTTTCCGTATTTTCAATTTAGGTAATTTCAAAAATCCAGCTTTTGTTGATTCTCATGAGATTTCTGATGGCGCTTTCACAGCGAAATGCATAGTAGACACGAAAAATCCGATTTTAAAAGTAACTAATACAACAGACGAAGTAAAATATATAAACATTTAAATATTAAGACAGAAGATATTAGCAATTTTCATATATACAAAATTAATAAAGCTTCAGATGATCCAGAACATTTAGAAGAACTTAGATCAATTTTAATAAAACAAATGCCCGCGTACGCAACGGGAACTTCTTGATTTATGCTTACAATACTCCGATATATTTGCACTAAAGACGGACTTAATGACTATAAATAATTTTTACGAACAAAAACTTAGATTGACATATAAGAAACCGGTATATATTAAAAATTATAGACTATCATACTCACAACGTACCGAAATAAATAAACAGGTTGATAATTTACTAAAAAACAATTTAATCCAAGAAAGTTACTCAAATTATAATAGTCCATTGATTTTGGTTCCCAAAAAGGAACCAACTGGCCAAAAATCATATAGAATGTGCATTGAATTTAGAGCTGTAACTAGAAAATTACACCCCGATTCTGAGCGTTACCGGTAAAATAGTTCCCAGAACATTATGTAACCGAATATCGTTACCAGTTCATTTATTCGCGATTCTGGCACAAGTGGTAATGCTGTCATCACCGAGAAACTCACCAGTGTCTGTGGAGAAATTTGAAAGGTAGGTTTCTTCGCTTTCACGGTTGCCACTTTGGTCCATTTTGACCAAAAATGGTCCCTTCCAACCCCATTTGTTCCACTGGTCCCTTTTCTTCAATTTTGGTCCTTTTTAGGCAGTAGCCACGATTGGTACTTTTCTTTCTTTTCACTCAGGTAAAAATTCACAATATTGCCCAAAAATTCGCCACACTTTCGTTAGCCCCCATATAATTTTGAATTTACTTCAATGGAACTCTCACCATAAAAATTGCTCAGCCAGTAAAATGTACCAGAACAATAACATTTCACCTAGGATAAAATTTATGCCAGGCATTAAAAATAAAAGTGTTGGCAAACACATTGTCGTTAATTGTTGATGAAATAACCGACTAATCAAAAAAAATACTTTTGTTTTATATAGGCCTGTTCCTGATTTTGATTCCGACCAATTTATTCGGAATCGAAATGGATTGGTGTTCTGAATATCGATTCCGACCAGACTTGGTCGATTTGAAAAAGTTTTGCCTCTGAGCAGTCGGAATCGAAAGTAATTAGCCTATTAAGCACAAATAATTACATTATTTTTCCCACAAATAAGTTTTTATTAAATTATTAATTTTATTTGCAAGATTTATAACAACTTTTTGCTGGACTGTTTGTTTATTTAGTATAACAAATCTTAATTTGAAAATTCCTATCAAGAATTTTCCAAGCTAAACAAAGCGATTCTGGTCGAAAGGGAACCGACGTGTTCTCATTTTCGATCGATCGATTTTTGCGATTTTTATGCACAATTGCACGTCTTCTTGCCTCTGCATTTCCGAAAACCATTGGTTCTAGCATTTTGTTAAAATTTTTGCACAATGTTAATTTAACTAAAACGAAAATAAAAAAAACAGCTGTTTCACTTGATTATCGATTCGAAATCGACTTCGAATTGATTTCTTTCAATCGAAATTGAGAACACCAAAAAGAAATCGACTCGGAATCAGCCTCGTATTGCTTTTCAAAACAAGTCGGAATTCAGAACAGGTCTGATAATAATATTAATAACGGCTAGATATTTCGATCGGTTATACAACACTATGTAAAATATATGAAAATAAAAATTGCTTCTCGCCTAGCATAGCTCGCTAGCACTCTGCCGTGAGCCTAACACTTTCAAAACTTATACAAAGAAATTCTATGCATTACTTCTTCTTTGGCACGTTGATATTTAAATCTTTCTCACCAAGCTCAATGAATTCAAGGAATTCCAAGACTGTTGTGGTGTTAAGGCCCGTAAGGTAGGTAATTGAAAACTAAGTATCTTGGCACAAAAAATATTTTAACTCGAAAACCAAATGCAAAAGAGATTTGATTTTGGAAGAAATTTTTTGTATAAATTATTCTCGTAGGTGCTAACAGAACGCTAAGCGAAAAAGTAAGCATCTATAAAAATAGCACTAACAAAATTGCCTAGTTTCATTTATGATTTACTGAGTTTTCCACATACATAATTCGGCAACACCATAACGCAAATTTTGAACCGTTTCTTACTGAAACCTAACTGCACTACACATTTTATTTCATTGCAATCAACAACATAATGCTAGAACCAAGAGCTTTGTGACCAAAACTAGGTTCACAACGTTTGGTTGGTGGAAGACAGACTTATCCCATGTCAAAATATAGTATAATTTTTGGTTGCATGCAAATATATTTGTTTGTTCAGCTTTAAATTAAAGGAAATTCTTCACTATGTTTAGTAAAATTTTATATGGAAATATCCTAAAATTTTGTATTTTATAGTAATAAAATAAAACAAGAATTTGGTCCTTTTTTCGATGAATTTTGGTCCCAAATGAAAACATGGTGTGGCAACCGTGTTCGCTTTATAAAATGTCTCACTTGTAGATACGAAGTTAACGAATAAACGGGACGATAAGTATATGCATATTATGCATGATAAGTTTCTACATATGTTTATTGTAAAATATTCTGTGAAAGTACATAATGTAAACAAATATGTATAGCAAGAGACAACACTTTTTTACTATTATCTTTACTTATTTGCGCTTACAATTCTTTATTTTTCAGTTTTGCCTTTTTCTAAACAACAGCTGTTGTGTGGTGATTTCGATGTAACCACCTACTTTTGTGGGTAAAAAATTATCCGGCTACTTTCGCGGGTAGAATACCAAAAGGGTGTAAAAGTTGCCATATGATTTCGTTACCGTGGTGAAGAATGTTGTTACCACACTAGAATCGGGGCGTTAAACGCTGATAAATTTCCACTAGCGCGTGTAGGCGACATTTTAGATAATCTCGGAAGAACAAAATACTTCTCAATATTAGATTTATGTTCCGGTTTTCATCAAATTCCATTACATTAGAATTCTAGAGACATCACATCCTTCAGTACCGCTCGTGGTGCTTTTCGTTGGAAAGTTTTACCATTCGGATTAAACGTCGCTCCAAACTCATTTTCCAGGACTCACCGTCTCAAAAATTTAGAAAAAGTTTTCCAAACAAGTAAAAAGTTCAGTTTATGTTTAAATCTTTTAAAATGCAATTTCATGTGTTCAGAAGTTACATTCCTTGGTCATAAATGCTCGTCCAAAGGCTTGCTGCCTGGCGATTCAAAAATTGTTGCAATGAAAAAATACCCTAAACCACGCGATAAAGATGCAGTTCGCAGATTTCTAGCATTTGCTAACTACTATAGAAGGTTTATACCAGATTTTGCATCAATAACAGCACCTTTGAACAGGCTTAGCAGGAAGAAAGTAGAGTTTAAATGGGACAACTTTTGCGAAATTGCTTTCTAAAAACTCCGTTAATCTTTAATTTCACCTAAAATTCTCCAATACCTAGACTTGACAAAAGAATTCACAATTACACTTGATGCTTCGAAAATTGGTTCCGGTGCCATTTTGGGTCAAACCCACAATGGCAACGATTTACCAATTTGCTTCGCATCAAAAACATTTAATAACTCAGAACAGAAAGAAGCAATCATTGAACTAGAACTTTTAGCAATTTACTTTGCAATAAAACAATTTCGACCATACATATACGGGACTCACTTTACCGTAAAGTCCGATCATCGTCCATTAGTTTATCTGTTCAACATGAAAGACCCCTCTTCAAAACTTTCACGTATACGGCTTGAACTATCAGAATATAGTTTTACCATAGAATATTTATTTATTTTATTTATTTATTTATTTTAACTTAATTGTACAAGTAAGACTATGTCTTTTAGATAGTACATAAATCAAATCTTACGACTACAAATTACATATAAAAACGAGTTTTCTTGAAGAATAAAAGGTAAAGAAGATAATAACATTTAAAAAAGAAAATCTATTAACTTTTATTTGTACATTGTGTGAAAGGAGCATCTTTGCCCCATTAGTTGAATAATCAAAGATAGAATTATATAATTTAAAGTAAGTTGATAGAATTATATAATTAAGATAAGTTATGGATTAAGGAAGGATATTACTGCTAGTTTGAAATATCTGGCTTTTCTAATTGCTTTCGTCTTGGAGGGTAGTGAGTTCCAAAGACGGATTGTATTGACAAGGAACATTCTGGAGGATGTCAAGTGCTTAAAATTCGGGATCAATATATTCAGAGTCCGAGTAGACTGACACAAAATTAGTTTATTAAATAAGTAAGGCGGATATTGAAAATGTAGTAGTTTGTGTAAGAAACATAAATTTCTCATTTTTAGGAAAGTACAAACGTCACTTCCGAGAATTTGGGCAGCGTACGAAGATATATGGTCAAATTTCCTCTTAGAAAATACGAACCGAGCAGTATTGTTTATGGTTAGCTGCAATTTATTAAGCGACAGCGAATCAAGGCTACCGTAAATAAGTTCTCCATAAGAAATGTGAGGTATTATAAGAGCTTTGACTAGCTTCATTTTAGCGTCTCGCGGTAATAAATAGGCAGTTCGGTATAAGTTACGAATGATATTATAGATTTTACCAACCACAAAGTTGATATGATCAGTGCAGGTCAGATTTGAATTGATTTTGAATCCTAAATTGGTGACAGCATCGTGAAAAAATATTTTATCGCCATTAAGCATAATTTCAGGAAGGCTACTTAAATCATATGTTATGTTCGATATTGCCATCGCCTTAGATTTTGTAGCATTAAGAGACAAGTTATTTAAAAGAGCCCAGTTCCCGATGCGTCTTAAATCAACATTCAGCCTAATAAATAAATCTTCCGAAAGCCCGATCGGACGAGATATATAAATTTGGGTATCGTCAGCATAAAGATGAATAGACACATTATGGCAGCAAGTGACTATATCGTTAATAAACATAGTACAATATTGGGCGTAGGATGGATCCTTGCGGAATACCAGACATTATGGGCTTCAAATCAGATAACTTATCATCACATTGAACTTGCTGAAAGCGGCCAGTGAGATAGCTTTGCATTAACTTAATCGCGAAATGGCTGAAGTTATAAGCTGTTTCAAGCTTGCGAAGTAATATTTTATAATCAAACATGTCAAAAGCTCTTGAGAAATCTAGAAGAACTAGAACTGTGAGTTCATTATGGTCGTAGGCTGGACGTATGTCCTCAAGAATTTGTAACATAGATGTAGCACAACTATACCCTCTTCTAAATCCAGATTGAGCCACAAATAGCAAACGGTTATTATAAACATAGTCAGTTAACTGCTTTGATAGTAATTTCTCGTATACTTTGGATACCGCAGGTAGCAAGCTTATTGGTCTAAAGTCTTTGCATGAAACCGGAGTCTTTGATTTAGGAACCGGAATGACATTAGCCCTTTTCCACTGAGTAGGAAGCCCACAGGATGTGATTGAAAAATTAAATATATGCCTTATCGAGGAGATTACATAAGGAAGAAGAAGATTGATAAAACGTATGCTAATGCCATCGATTCCTACTGCATTGGACTTAATAACCGAGATAGCATCCACCACATCACCCTCTGTTACTACTGTGAAATCAAAAATATTGGTATTCGGTCTATTCTTTACCGCAATCATATCTTCGTTATCCTTATTGACATTAGCATTAGGTGTGCTATGATTTGTATGATCACACAAGAAATGTGCATTCAAAACATTGGGGTCTACGTTGCATTGCAGATGATCATTTTTAGATATTCCGAAACAGCGAAGATTTTTCCAGAGAATTTTGGAAGGAAGTTTGGAATCAAATTTAATGCTGAAGTAAGCTACCTTAGCATTTCGGATGCAGAGGTTGGTTTAGTTCCGTAAGAGACGGAAGGCTTCCCAGTGGTAATCATTCTGGCATCGCTTCCACACCCTGTAAGCTCTCTCTCCTTTTTTTTATTAATTTCAAGATCTCTGATGTAAAACACGGTTTTTTATGGGTCTGGATTTTTACGGTCTTTAGCGGGACGCATGTATTAAACAGGTAATTAACGTGGTTATTAAAATATTGTAATTTTTCGTCTAACTTAGAAAATGACAAACATCCACTCCAGTCAAGACGAGAAGCCTCTTCACTAAGGGCTTCTAAGTTTACACCATTGTAATTCTTATACGTTATTTCAAAGCCGGGTTCTTTTACATTGAATTGCAAATCATATGATAAGAACAGCATTTCATGGTCAGATATACCTTCCATAGGGAGTTGGTCAAAATGATTTACGTAAGTGGCATTGTTAACACAAATTAGGTCAAGCAAACTAGGCTTACTTTTATTAGCAAAGCGAGTTGCTAATGGATTTATAATATTTAAATCACACGCTATAAAGTTATATATAAGGGACTTACTACGGGCGTCATCATTAAGAATATCTAACCCTTTCTTGTAACGCATATTCCTTCTTTGCATTTCGATTCTGATGTCATGGTAAACTAAGAAGTCCACTCCCAATATTACTTCATCAACGATTTCCGCCACAACGAATTTTTGTAGAAACGTGACCTTTCCAATTAAGACTTCACACATCACTTCTCCTTAGACTTGGTTATACTCGCCAATGACCGTATGCTCCAGGTAACGGTTTTACTCTCCTGTTGACCAAGTCAGATCGGATTAAGGAACGAGATGCGCCCGTATCTACAGTCAGTACATGTTCTTTGCCATCCATATTTCCTCTGACGGTAAGACTGCTTGATTTCCTTCCAATTTGCGACACAGATATCACAGGACATTCAATAGCTGGAGCAAATTCTCGATCTTTACATCTGACTCTCTCTTACGCATCTCCTCCGGCTTTGTGTTTACGACCAGCCAACTTGGAACTAGCAGGAAAGGTGCTGCAATGACGTGCAATGTGCCCTGGTTTTCCAAACTTAAAGCATTTGATTACTCTATTACTCCGCTTTTGCGATCCTTTCAGCGCCTCCAATATTGTGTTCACCCAGTCTAGCCTTTCTACTTCCACACGGCTGGAGGGATTTACTCCATACGAATTAGTATTGGGTAGAAATGTTACCTTACCAAATGAAGTTAAAAAGGAACAAATCTATCCAATTAACAATGTTGAAAATTATGCAAAAGAAGTAAAATATAGACTACAAAAAACACATAAAATAACAAAATATCTAACTAACAAACATAAAATAAACAAGTAAGGAAGGCTAAGTTCGGGTGTAACCGAACATTACATACTCAGTTGAGAGCTATGGAGACAAAATAAGGGAAAATCACCTCGTAGTAAAATTAACCTAGGGTAACCCTGGAATGTGTTTGTATGACATGTGTATCAAATGGAAGATATTAAAGAGTATTTTAAGAGGGAGTGGGCCATAGTTCTATAGATGGACGCCATTTAGGGATATCGCCATAACGGTGGACCAGGGCTGACTCTGGAGTTTGTTTGTACGACATGGGTATCAAATGAAAGTGTTAATGAGTATTTTAAAAGGGAGTGGGTCTTAGTTCTATAGGTGGACGCCTTTTCGAGATATCGCCAAAAAGGTGGACCAGGGGTGACTCTAGAATTTGTTTGTACGATATGGGTATCAAATGAAAGGTGTTAATGAGTATTTTAAAAGGGAGTGGGCCTAAGTTCTATAGCTAGACGCGTTTTCGAGATATCGCCATAATGGTGGACCAGGGGTGACTCTAGAATTTGTTTGTACGATATGGGTATCAAATGAAAGGTGTTAATGAGTATTTTAAAAGGGAATGGGCCTTAGTTCTATGGGTGGACGCCTTTTCAGGATATCGCCATAAACTTGGACCAGGGGTGACTCTAGAATTTGTTTGTACGATATGGGTATCAAATGAAAGGTGTTAATGAGTATTTTAAAAGTGAGTGGGCCTAAGTTCTATAGGTGGACGCCTTTTCGAGATATCGCCATAAAGGTGGACCAGGGGAGACTCTAGAATGCGTTTGTACGATATAGGTATCAAATGAAAGGTGTTAATGAGTATTCTAAAAGGGAATGGGCCTTAGTTCTATGGGTGGACGCCTTTTCGGGATAACGCCATAAAATTGGACCAGGGGTGACTCTAGAATGCGTTTGTACAATATGGGTATCAAATGAAAGGTGTTAATGAGTATTTTAAAAGGGCGTGGGCCTTAGTTCTATAGGTGGACGCCTTTTCGAGATATTTCCATAAAGGTGGACCATGGGTGACTCTAATATGCTTTTGTACAATATGGGTATCAAACGAAAGGTGTTAATGAGTATTTTAAAAGGGAGTGGGCCTTAGTTCTATAGGTGGACGCCTTTTCGAGATATCGCCATAAAGGTGGACCAGGTGTGACTCTAGAATTTTTTTGTACGATATGGGTACCAAATGAAAGGTGTTAATGGGTATTTTAAAAAGGGGTAGCCCTTAAATCTATAAGTGGACGCCTTTTCGAGATATCGCCATAAACGTGGACCAGTGGTGACTCTAGATTGCGTTTACACAATATGGGTATCAAATGAAAAGTGCTAATGAGTATTTTAAAAGGGAGTGGGCCTTAGTTCTATAGGTGGACGCCTTTTCGAGATATCGCCATAAAGGTGGACCAGGGGTGACTCTAGAATTTTTTTGTACGATATGGGTATCAAATGTAAGGTGTTAATAAGTATTTTAAAAGGGAGGGGGCATTAAATCTATAAGTGGACGCATTTTCGAGATATCGCCATAAAAGTGAACCAGGGTTGACTCTAGAATGGGTTTGTACAATATGGGTATGAAACGAAAGGTGTTAAGAAGTATTTTAAAGGGGGATGGGCCTAAATTCCATTCGTGGACGCCTTTTCGGGATATCAACATAAACGTGGGCCAGGGGTGACTCTAGAATGCGTTTGCACAATATGGATATCAAATAAAAAGTGTTAATGAGTATTTTAAAAGGGAGTGGGCCTTAGTTCTATAGGTGGACGCCTTTTCGAGATATCGCCATAAAGGTGGACCAGGGGTGACTCTAGAATTTTTTTGTACGATATGGGTATCAAATGTAGGGTGTTAATAAGTATTTTAAAAGGTAGGGGGCCTTAAATCTATAAGTGGACGCCTTTTCGAGATATCGCCATAAACGTGGACCAGGGGTGACTCTAGAATGCGTTTGTACAATATGGGTATCAAACGAAAGGTGTTGATGAGTATTTTAAAACGGAGTGGGCCCTAGTTCTATGGGTGGACGCCTTTTCGAGATATCGCCATAAAGGTGGACCAGGGCTGACTCTAGAATTTTTTTGTACGATATGGGTATCAAATGAAATGTGTTAATAAGTATTTTAAAAGGGAGGGGGCCTTAAATCTATAAGTGGACGCCTTTTCGAGATATCGCCATAAACGTGGACCAGGGGTGACTCTATAATGTGTTTGTATGATATGGGTATCAAATTAAAGGTATTAATGGGGGTTTTAAAAGGGAGTAGTGGTAGTTGTATATGTGAAGGTGTTTTCGAGATATCGTCAAAAATGTGGACCAGGGTGACCCAGAACATCATCTGTCGGGTACCGCTAATTTATTTATATATGTAATACCACGAACAGTTATCCTTCCAAGATTCCAAGGGCTTTTGATTTGAAAAGTTTGAAGGAATAAGAAGACGTTGCAAGTTAAAGGTTGCGACTTAAATCTTCACTTTATTGAATAACTTCTTGTCTTTTATACTAATTTGCTTAACCTATACATTAATAAATATCTAAATACTAATAACTAAAAATAACTACATAGGGAAATGGAGAATGCATACATGTCTGTTTGTATACGGTCTTTGTATACATGTATTTTTGTATGCATAACTCCATACATGTAGTTTTGTACATTTAACAGCGTCAGCAGATCAGTTTGAATGTTTCGGTATTTTCCCAAAAGAGGCTTGTATGTTAGTATGTATAATTACAATGGGTTGTATGTTTATATGTATAATTGATTAGCTGTGAATGGATATAGGTCTCATGTTCGGCATTCCATATCGTCTGGGTTAGTTCAATAATTTATGTTGGGAAAAATATTGTAATATGATTATTACTAAAATATATTTGGAATTTATACAGCGTAATACCGCAAGTGTGTTACAGTCGTTGTGAGGTATAATGGTACCTTACAGTGGGTATGACGTATAATGCTACAGATTTCGCCCTGCAAAACTTTTTCATTTTCTTCTACTTAATATGGTAGGTGTCACACCCATTTTACAAAGTTTTTTTCTAAAGTTATATTTTGCGTCAATAGACCAATCCAATTACCATGTTTCATCTCTTTTTCGTATTTGGTTTATTATTATGACATTTTTTTCATTTTTAGTAATTTTCGATATCGAAAAAGTGGGCGTGGTCATAGTCGGATTTCTGCCATTTTTTACACCAATATAAAGTGAGTTCGAATAAGTAC
This sequence comes from Eurosta solidaginis, assembly GCF_040869045.1. NCBI lineage: Eukaryota > Metazoa > Arthropoda > Insecta > Diptera > Tephritidae > Eurosta > Eurosta solidaginis. The sequence continues at coordinate 15,775,584 of NC_090324.1, forward strand.
GTGAAGTGAGTTTGGTAAAGATATATCGATTTTTGCTCAAGTTATCGTGTTAACGGCCGAGCGGAAGGGCAGACGGTCGACTGTGTATAAAAACTGGGCGTGGCTTCAACCGATTTCGCCCTTTTTCACAGAAAACAATTATCGTGCTAGAATCTAAGCCTCTACCAAATTTCACAAGGATTGGTAATGTTTTGTTCGACATATGGCATTAAAAGTATCCTAGACAAATTAAATGAAAAAGGGCGGAGCCATGCCCATTTTGAAAATTTCTTTTATTTTTGTATTTTGTTGCACCATATCATTACTGCAGTTGAATGTTGACATAATTTACTTATATACTGTAGAGATATTACCTTTTCTTTTAAAATTTGGTTTTAAAAAAATTTTTGTTTAAAAAGTGGGCGTGGTCGTTCTCAGATTTTTCTAATTTTTATTAAGCATACATATAGTAATAAGAGTAACGTTCCTGCCAAATTTCATCATGATATCTTCAACGACTGCCAAATTACAGCTTGCAAAACTTCTAAATTACCTTCTTTTAAAAGTGGGAGGTGCCACGCCCTTTGTCCAAAATTTTACTAGTTTTCTATTCTGCGTCATAAGTTCAACTCACCTACCAAGTTTCATCGCTTTATCCGTATTTGGTAATGAATTATCGCACTTTTTCAATTTTTCGAAATTTTCGATATCGAAAAAGTGGGCGTGGTTATAATCCGATATCGTTCATTTTAAATAGCGATCTGAGATGAGTGCCCTGGAACCTACGTACCAAATTTCATCAAGATACCTCAAAATGTACTCAAGTTATCGTGTTAACGGACGGACGGACGGACATGGCTCAATCGAATTTTTTTCGATACTGATGATTTTGATATATGGAAGTCTATATCTATCTCGATTCCTTTATACCTGTACAACCAACCGTTATCCAATCAAAGTTAATATACTCTGTGAGCTCTGCTCAACTGAGTATAAAAATAAGGATCTATATGATAAGAGGGCGCATCCGTTATCTATTAATATAAACGATAAAGTAGTAGTACAAAAAGATCATAGAAATAAACACGAAAATGTTTACCAAATATAGTCACAAAAATTGATGGAGTAAATGTCACGGTTTTAGATGAAATAAATAAAAAGGAAAAAACCGTTCACAAAAACCGAATCAATAAGGTAAACTAAAATTTTTTATAAAAATTTACAAATTAGAAAACAATTTACATGTAAGTATTGAATTTATATTATATTAAAAAATTTTCATATATAAAAAAAATTGTTCTGAATGAAAGAATGAAAAAAAGGGGAGGAACGCCCTAGTATCATACATTCCTTCAATCAAATCATAGGAACAAGAAGAATGTGACAAATCTGATCAACTTGTCGGATTCTTCTTTTTTCTAAGGAAGGGTGGTGTAAACGAACTGCGTTACCCAGCCTTTACGCACTGAACACACTTCTGAGTGCAACTGGCATCGCTGTCAGCTGTTGCTGAACAGCAGTGCCGGTTGCATTCAGCAGGGCCAATTGCATTCAGCGATGAAAAATAATGGCAACGGAGCGTGGGTAAAAAACGAGCGCGATCGAGTTTCGTTTGCACAATTGAAGTGACCGGTCGTGGCTAAAAGGTTCAGAACAAAAATCAAAATTAAAATTGAAACCAAAAAGTATTTTATTGTATGTTTAAATAAAACTAAAGAACAAAGTTGTGAATATAAAAATAACTTAAAAGACTAAGAACAGTAGAAGAATAAATTATAATTAGAGAATAACATAACCTAATTAAAGCTGAAAGTGTGGGGTTAGAAAAACAAAAAGAGATTATTTAAATAAAATGTATGAATAAAACTGAACTAAGAATACTCATTGGAACTAAGAAGGTAATAAAGAGTTTTGTGTGCGGGTGTGCGCATTGGGCTGCATACCCACAAATGTGAGTATAAAATACCCGAAATGATTGGCGCTAAGAAGCCACTCTTTGAGTTTTTTGTGTGGCTTTCCACCAAACAAGAACTCCATAGTATATAGGGCTTACAATCGCTGTAAAAACCTAATGAGAAAGAGAGGGCGATAAGCCGCACATACACCCCAGCATTCTTTTACATGCATAAAGTGCCGTTGAAGCCTTCTTCACCCTCTCCCCCGCGTTGAGCTTCCATGACAGCTTACTGTCTAGGATGATCCCTAGATATTTTGTGCAAAATTTCTCCTGTAGGGTCACCCCTCCTAACTTAGGCCTGTCCCATTTTGGAACCTTGTACCTCTTTGTAAACAAGACCATATCCGTCTTATCCACGTTGACTTTCGACACGACATTTGATGCCCAGGTATGAATATATCGAAGCGCCCGATCCATCAAAGAGCTAATCGTTGAAAGGCACTTTTCACTTATGACAATTGCAACGACATCGGCATAAGCCGTAAGTTTTACGGGTCCTTCATCGAATCGCCTGAGCAGTTGGTTGATGATTAGCGTCCACAGCAGGGGTGATAGCACCCCTCCCTGCGGAATGCCACTGTCCATTCGTGGCCTCGTACAATCCCCATTTTGATGTAATCTTCCTGCAATCTAACATGCAGCCGATCCTCTCGTTAAGGCTGGATGTACTTCAATGTAATTAAGACCATCCATAACAAGGGTCAACACAAAATTTGACTTTGACTTCAAATCATTAAATTTCAATTCTTTAGGTCGTAATTTCACGAAAAAAAATATATATGGCATGAAAAATTCAGTCTTTTATTGGTTCCAAACAGGACAGCCAAAATAAGCTACGTAGGCTTCACAGAGGATGAGAGATATATTTAATTCATATTTTATAGCTCTAACATTAATAAATTGCTCACATATATAACAAAAAGCCACAGATTCATATTTTAAGTTATTCTAGATTTGTACAAAACACCTTATCGTTGTTTAGTTATCACTCTAGCGCCATGAGTATTGTTACTATTACGAAAGCAAACTTTATACCGAAAAAAAGGTATTTTATTTTCGTTTTTGTTTATAATATAACGGAAAATCATGAAATAAACTTTAGGACAAAGAACAAAATTTTTTTTGTAGAGTCATGTAATCGCCTATTTAGAAACATTATTGAAAGCCCCGGCAATTTCTAAGAAGACCCCTAGAGCATATTCCTTATATTCCAGGGCTTTCTCTATGCTTATTACCGCTCTATGCAATGCGGTGTCTACCGACATCCTTTGGTGTACGCATGCTGTGTTGTGGAGAGCAGCTTTTCATCCACGTTGGACTTTATGTACACATCTATCAAGCTCTCAAAGGTTTTGTTCAGAAATGATGTTAGGCTAATGTGTCTATAGTCTTTGGGATATACGTGACCGATCTTTTCCGCCTTTGGTAGGAAAGCTACACGTGAAGTTCTCCAAGAGTGCGGTACATGATTCAGTCTTATGCACCCATCGAATATTATTTTAAGCCATTCCACGAACGCTCTACTTGAAAATTGTAGCATGGCCGGGAATATACTATCTGGGCCCGGCCATTTAAAGTTCGAAAACGTCTTCACTGACCATTCGATCTTGGTATCGGTCACTAAGCCAGGCACTACCCGCTCCGTGATCGAAGTGTGAGTGCTGTCTGCTGGCTCTTCTAAACCATCTCTCGATGGCAAATGTGTATCGAGGAGCACCTCAGGGGATTCCTCACTATTACGTGACCATTCCCCGTTCTCTTTCTATATTAGTCCCTGGACTATGTTTCCCCTTGCTAGGACTCTTTTCAACCGTGTTGTTTCGCTCGAGCACTATATTTCCGTACTGAAATTTTCCATAAGACTCTCTTCGCCCTGGAAATTTCGCGCTTGTAAATCCTCAGTAGATCCCTGTACTTGTTCCGACATGCTTCGCTTTCCGCGGTCTTTGTTATCTTAAACATTTTTTTTACCTGTCTTCTTATAAGACTCAGCTCATTGCTCCACCATGGCGGCTTTGCTTTTTCTCTCAATCTTCTTAGGGGGCAAGCTTTGTTATACGCCATCATAAGCGTCATTTTTAGGAATTCATTAGACTCTTCCAGTTCCTCCACATTGGCAACCTCTTTAGGTTGTCCCAGTTTTGTTTCTACCTGTGCGGCACGCAGATGGCTGTCAGTCGGTGTTCTATGTTGTGGTCTCTCTCAGGAACTCCGTCAGAGCTTTCCCTGTGAATTGCTTTCCGTTATCGGTTAGAAGGATCATGGGGCATCCATGGCGGTATAAAATCCTTTCGCGCAACGCTTTGATTACGGACGCGGCCGTGGCTTGGCGTAATGGTATTAGTTCTACCTATTATGAAAACTTGTCCACCAGTGCTAGTAACGACGTGTTGCCTGGTTTCGACCGCGGTAGTGATCCGACGAAATCTGCAGTTATTATTTCCCATGGATGGGTGCACGGCATCGTTGCCATTAGTCCAGCCGGTCGCAACTGTTGTATTTTATGCTCTGCACAGCAGATATAGGCGCGCACACGGTTTACCACATCTCGATAAATGCCAGGCCAGCCGTAATTTTTCTGTGCTCGCTTTAGTGATTTCTTCGCTCCCAGATGTCCTGCTGTTGCGGAGTTATGTACCTCTTTAAGGATGTCATCCCGTGCGGATAGGGATATGCATAACTTCCTTTGCAGGGAGCGGGAAAGTTTGTTCTTTGGTTTTAGTCTGGATTTTGGTTTGGGTTGTAGCGTATCTGCTGTATTTTGTTCGCATACCAGTCAGCGTGACGGATTTGGATCGTATGGAGGGGGATAGTCTCCTCTGATTCGGTTGTTGGCAGTGGACAACGGGAAAGGGCATCGGCGACGGCGTTAAGGGTACCCTTATGGTACTCGATGTCAAATTTGTATTGTTGCAATTCCAGTGCCCATCTTGGCAGTCCGCCCGAAGGGTTCTGCAACTTGTGTAGCCACTTCAGAGAGTGATGATCCGTTAGCACGGTAAAACGATTCCAGGTACTACGACCTCATTTTTCGAGTCCCCCAGAGTACCGCTAGACATTCCTGTTCTTTGGCTGAGTAACGTTTTTCCAGGCTGGTAAGGCTGCGACTTGCAAGGGCTATGACCTACTCTTGATATGAATGTCGCTGGAATAGCACGACTCCCAGTACTTCTCCGCTAGCGTCTGTCTGTAGTAGGAACGGGCGATCGAAATCTGAACAGCATAGGAGGGGTGATCACTCTATCCTTGAGGGCTGCAAACGCTTGGTTTTGCTCTTTCTCCCATGTCCACCGTTGACCCTTCTTTAGTAGCTGATGGAGGGGTGCTGCGATTGTCGCAAAGTCAGCAATGAAGCGGCGATACCAGGAGGCAGTCCGAAAAATCTTCGTAGTGCCTTTATACTCCCTGGTGCGGATATTTGTTGTACTGCTGTTATTTTGGCGGCATCGGTGTGGATCCCCTCTGCGCTAACCACGTGACAGAGATAGTTGAGTTGATTTTGGACGAAGTTGCATTTATCGAAGTTTAATTGCATTTGGCTCTTCTGGAGGCGCCTGAACACCTCTTCCAGGTTGTCCAAGTGTTCTTCGAACGTGTTTCCTAAAATGACGATATCGTCGAGGTAGGCAAATACTTTTGGCTGCAGCTCTGGTCCGAGGATGGAGTCGAGTGCTCGTTGGAAAGTGGCCGGTGCAAAATGGAGTCCGAATGTCATAACCTTCCACTGAAACAGACCTCTTCCCGGCACGGTGAACGCCGCGTATGGTCGTCATTTCCTGACTACTGCTATCTGCCAATAACCGCTCTTGAGGTCTAGGGTTGAGATGAATCTCGCTTTTTCCAGTTGGTCCAGAATTGCGCCGATTCGGGAAAGGGGGTAGGCGTCAGGTACGCTGGTGGCATTCAGCTGGCGGTAGTCGACGCACATTCTCCAACTTCCTTGTTACTTCCGAACAAGCACGATGGGCGAGCTATACGCGCTTTTCGACGGTTCTATGCGATCCGCTCGGAGCAGTTCGTTCACCTCATCGTTGGTCACTTGTTGCATGACGGGGTTGCTAGGATAGTACCTCTGTTTTATGAGTTGGCCGCGTTTCAGCGTGATGACTTGTTCTGCCCCCGTGCAACGTCCTTTTGTGCGACAAAAAATTTCCTGGTGATGTGAGATCATTTTCTTCAGTTTGTGTCGTTTATCTTGAAGTGCTCCTGGGTGGTTAAAGCATTGAGCGAGGCCGGCTGTGATGGATCGGTAGGCTGGTGGGGAGTCAGCTGGACTCCATCCAACGTGATGACGATCCTCCGGCTGCCTAGAAAATCCATCTCGAGGATCATCCTTTGGGCTAGGTTTTGAACGGACGACAGCAGTAAGCTGGTTGTGTACCTGCCCAGCGTTTATTTTACTCTAAATACTTCTGAGCTTGATATGCAGGTTTGATCGGCCAGCAGGACCTGTCTGGGGTTCGGGTGGGAGCGTATTTGGCGGTGTTCCAGGTGTTGGCGTATTGTGGCGTCGATGTAGGTCAGCGCACCTTCTGTATCCACTAGCGCGCGAACAACCATGCCCTTAATGGTGATGCTGATGTAGAACCGATCATCGGAAACTCTCTTCTGGTTGACGTTGGTGCTTATAGCGCTATTGGCCCCTTGTGAGGTTATGCATGGCAGTGTCTGGCACGGGCAATCTCTAGACAGGATCCCGTCTGGGCCACATCTGGAACAAAAAGTCCATGCCGGGTTGCGGCACTGGGTACGCATATGGCCTTGTTGTTTACACTTCCAGCACGATTCCCATCTGTTGTATCCTTTGCCCAACATGGCCAAGCTGTGCGTCTTCTGAGTGGCCTGACTGTTCTCTTCTGCTTTCAGGCGTTCGTATTCGTCAGTCAATTCCATGAGTTCCTCGATAGTCCGGAACTCTCCTCTTTTGACGAAGGGGCGGTATTCCACTCTGAGTCCGTCGTATAAGCGGCTTAAGTGGCCCTCCTTGGACATCGTCGGGTGCTGGAGCATCAGCGTCTCTAGTGCTAAGATGTAGTCCTTCGCCTCCAACTTTGGATGCTGCTTCCGTTGCCGGATCGCTTCCTCCAACTGGCTCAGGTGTCGTCGGGGAAGAAAAATCTCTCGGCTTCTCTTCGGAACTCGGCCCATTTATGGATGTTAGGTTTGCGTATACTGAACCACTGGAGCGCCTTACCGTTTAGGAGTTCTGGAAGTGTCATTAGGATATTGTCCAGGGGGAGTCTATAGCATCCTGCTAGTTCTTCAACTCATTCCAGGAAGTCGTCGAGAGTCCCGTCGCCGTCATAATGAATATTCTAACGGCGAACCGTGGTTATTACTTCTGCATCGCTCATCTCGCTTGGCTGATTTCGTGATGCTTTGTGCTCTGTTGCCTTTTGTGCGCGGCCTTCTTTAAGGATGGCAGGAGCGGGCATTCATTGCAGCGCGTAGATCAGCTATGATCTGTCCTTCTACGAAGATGCGGTTCCTTTTTCATTCCTCGACCGGCTTCTCCTTTTTAAGATTATAATCCGGCTGAGAGAGTCGGTGATAAATGTGTTTTGATGGGTGTGTGTGTCGATCTGTGGTGTGTACGATGAACTCACTCCTCCGGTGTTGGTGTTGGTTGATGCATTTCCACTGTCGCCTGTGAGAGCGAGGGACTGCTAGGGCGCCATTTGTAAAGTGGGTTTCGTTGAAGGCTGGGGTAGCACTCAGCCAATCCAGAGTCGAAAAAGTGCACCTATTTCCTTTTCAAATGAACACACGTCAATTTGTTGTTGGTAGTTTGGTCAAACACACACACCCTAGCAGATTGGTAGACCTGGTCGAGGAAAGGGAGGTGGACTCCAGCCGAAGGTTGGTGAATCAGTGGACTGATTTCCCAAACAACCGGAGGTTGGTGAAATGCTCGGCACCAGTTGGCAGGCAGGTGGATTCTAGCAGATCGGTGAATATTTATAGCGGATCGTTGGATCGGTTTCCAAGCAACCGAAGGTTGGTGAAACCGATGCACGTCACTGGTTAACAAATTGGTGGATTCTGGCGGATCGGTGATTAATTATGGTGGATCGTTGGATCGGTTTCCAAGCAACCGAAGATTGGTGACACCGATACACGTCGCTGGTTGACAAATTTGTGTATTCCGGCGGATCGGTGAATACGGAGGTGGATCGTTGGATCGATTTCCAAGCAACCGAAGGTTGGTGAAACCGATACACGTCGCTGGTTGACAAATTGGTGGATTCCGGCGGATCGGTGAATACGGAGGTGGCTGGTTGGATCGATTTCCAAGCAACCGAAGATTTGTGACACCGATACACGTCGCTGGTTGACAAATTTGTGGATTCCGACGGATCGGTGAATACGGAGGTTGACCGTTGGATCGGTTTTCAAACAACCGAAGGTTTGTGAAACCGGTACACGCCGCTGGTTGATAAATTGGTGGATTCCGGCGGTTCGGTGAGTACGAAGGTGGATCGTTAGATCGGTTTCCAAGCAAGCGAAGATTGCTGAAACCGATACAAGTCTCTGGTTGACAAGTGGGTGTATTCCGGTGAAGACGGAGGGTGGACCGCAGGTAGAAATTGCATTTCCTCACTCACTGTTCTCCTGACACACAAAAAGAAAGCGCCCAGCTTGCCTACTGCACACAGGATCGAAAGTACCAGTCAAGATAATGGTATCCGATCACACGCATGGGTTGCGGATCTTACCTTGCTGAAGATTGAGCTCTCGATGATCATGAAATGTAAATTATTTGTACTTAAGTATAAGTGGATATGAAGAAGTTGAGAATTAAACGCAGTCTTAGCTAGACAATCGATGCGCGAACGAAATGCTTGCTCATTATTACCTGCATTTGTCAGAGCCAATCATTCGCTTGCAGCCAGCTGTTACAGTGGTGGCGTATGTAATGGGGACAGTGCATTGGTTACAGTGGGGTGCATGTAGAAAATACTTGTAATGCTGCTAAAAGCGGCATTACAGCCATTGTTGTGCAGTCATCGCCGTAAGAAAAGATAGTAACTCCTCCTGGTGGCGAAGGTAGCTTTGATATGTAGAAGTTAAACAAAAGTGGGGATAGGACACCACCCTGTGGCACCCCTTATTTAATTCTTCTTGGTTTTGATATTTCGTTTCTAAATTGCACCTATGCCTGCCGACCACCCAGATAATTTGCGGTCCACCTTTAAGACATGGGGGAAGGGTAGACACTTCCAGGTCTTGCAGTAACGTGCCATGGTTGACCGTATCAAAAGCTTTTGATAGGTCTAGCGCAACGTGTACTGTTCTATGGTGGGGGTTTTGATTTAAACCGCAATTTATCTGGGTGCTAATGGCATTTATCGCGGTGTTGCTGTTTTCTGAAGCCATGCTGATGACAGGCTTGCTGCAAATTTGCTTTGAAGTAGGGGAGCAAAATGGCTTCAGGCGTCTTGGCTACTGGCGATAGGAGAGATATCGGATGATATGACTCTCCTATGTTAGCTGGTTTCCCAGGTTTTAGTAGCGGGACCACCCTGGCCATTTTCCATTTTTCGGGAATGACAAAGTTGGAAAAATACAGGCTGAAGACATGCGCTGAATATTTGAAACCCTCTTTGCCTAGGCTTTTAAGCATCGGCATGGCTACGCCGCCTGGGGCCACTGCTTTGGATGGTTTAGCATGACCGATGGCATCCCCAACCTCTTTGGCGGTGATGGTAATTGGAGACGCGCTAATTTATGCTTATGTGCGTGTCTGTTGGCCCTCCGTCTATCTTTGTCGACCGTAGAATGCATTATATATTGTCGGCAGAAAGCGCTCGCATATTTTTTTGCATCCGACAGAACTTTGTCGCCGAAGGCGATGGAAATTTTGTCATTGTGCTTGGACGGATTAGAAAGAGACATTACGGTGAACCAAAGCTTACCTACACCGGCAGAGAGGTTACAACCGCTTAGGTGTTCCTCCCATTTTGCCCGCTTGTGTTCATCCACAAGCAGTATGATGCGTTGGTTTATATCCCTTATTTGGGGGTCGCCTGGGTCGAGCTGTCTTTAAGGTCAGGTTCTCTCGCTAAATTTGCGCCCTCCGCCGGAAATTGAGGCCGAATTTCAGGAATTCTACCGGAGGGAATTAAGCTAGCTGAGGCGGATTCAATGACCTTGCGGAAAGCACGCTCTCCTTGGCGAGCGTCGGTCGGGATAGGGAGGCAGCCAAGCGGTTGTCTTTAAAGGATTTGTATTCATCCTTCTTCCTTTCTTAAAGTTTATGAAAGTGCATTTTTCTGTGACGATGAAGTCCGCGGTAAGCTCGAGCGAAATAAGTATAGGCAGGTAGTCGAATGCCAATGTTACCATCGGCTGCCAATTGACGCAGTTTACGAGTCCTGCGCTCACGATTGATATATCCGGCGAACTGTGACAGCTTCCTACCACACGTGTGGGGGCGCATCCGTTTGTTGTGCAGAACGTCGCTTCTTCTATTTGATCGGGTCTGCCTGCAAGTTTGAATGCCATAGATCGTGATGGGCATTGAAATCGCCTAAGATAATGCGATTATTGCCAGTGAGTAAGGCGCTGATATTAGGACGGTATCCACTGGGACAACAGGTGGCAGGGGGGATGTAGATGTTGATGATTTCTAGGTTTGCATAGCCTGACCGGACAGATAAGCCTTGACGTTCTAAGCCACTGTCCCTGCGGCCGATGTCGGGATCAAATATATGATACTGCACAGAGTGGTGTATGATAAACGCGAGGCCACCTCCATTTCCGCTCTCGCGATCTTTTCTGTGGACATTATACCCAGAACAAGTCTGCAGAGCAGATCTTGCCGTGAGTTTAGTCTCTTGAATCGCAGCAATGCGGATGTTTTGCCACTTCATAAAATCGACTATCTCCGTGATCTTCCCAGTTAATCCATTACACTTTAACTGCAGAATTATGATGTGCAACGGGGGAGACGTCGTCACTCTGGGAGTAAGTGACGGGTGACTACGTTTGGGTTGTGAAAGGCTAGGACGCAACTGCTGTTGTGACCCTGGGACTGGACGTCCTTGGGTAAGCATTGGGGTACTCTGTGTATTTGGGTTTGCGGCCTGGCAACATGGCGCTATGAAGCCCATCGGGGGTTGCTGTCGCGGAGACTAGAACATCTAAGAAAGTGCCACCGTCCAAGGCAAGAGCTGCATTTGGCCGATGTCGCAAACATATATATTATGTGCTGGCAAACGGTGCAAAAGGGGGTAGGGACTAAGAGTCTGTTTACCTGACCTACAAGATTGCTGCCGGAAAAGGGGGGGGGTAAGAAGACGGGGCAGAGGCTGATGCTCGGCATTGCTCCCTACTCTACAACGGAGGTTGTGGGTATGAGTGGGAGCGGTCGTGTGAGTTGGTGGTGCCGTGGGGCTTGGGCAGCAGTGGGTTCTTGTTGTGGCTTGCTGAGCAACGGGGCTGCTGGAAGGTAGTGGGCATACCATGGTCGGGAAAAATTCCGAGTGGCTCCGGTACATAGAACCGACTGCCTTGGGAAGCGACCTTTGGGGGTCTTTTCGACTTCGCCCACTTCTAGCATGTTTTATATTTATCCTCGGGACTTCTTTTCCTGAGTCGCATGTAAATTTTGCGTGTACCAAAGGACATTTTTCCAAGCTGCGTGTACAATATATCCTCCGCCTGCTTGTTTGTTTGGAAGATGTAGAACTGACCTTCCTCCATAGGTCGACATACAGTAAGTACCTTCCAATCCTGTGTCGGTATGTTCGGATTATAATTCTGCAGAAGTCGCAGTGTATCCACCGACTTCATCATGCGTGGTATCCATACCTTAACTTTTGGTACCGTGGGGAGTTGCGCTTTATCCACCACCTCGAACCGCGCGTTCGTGTCTTGCCTTTGGAGGTTAGAAGCACTTCCTCTAGCCACCGCAAGCTCGCCATGCTGTCGCACGCGATCATCTTCACACCATTATACCACCCACTGCCTCGCGGCTATGGGACTGGGTCCTTTATGCCTCTTGAAAGGAGGCTTGTCGCCTTCCGCCGAACGTTGCCTCTTCATTCTGCTATTCGACGATTCTTTCACCTCGTACCGGTTGCCGAACCGGGGGCTTCTCGCAGCAAACCTTTTGAACTGCCTTCCACCTATTTCTACCGCCTCATTGGCTCCTTCCAAGTGCTCGATCTCCACTTCAGTTGGGTCGACCACTGCTCCCAGGCGTTGGACAATTCTTAGTGCTGCGCGGTACTGCGAGAGAGCTCTTTTACTTCCTCTGCTCCGTACCTTTCCCCACTCTTCTACTCCGTTTTCATTTGTGTGCTTTTCCAAGACGGAGTTCATTGGATCAGCACTACTCTCGCTCCACGAGTCCGACGCATCGCTTAATGCGTATTTGTCGTCCTTCGCTTGCGACTCAGTCCTCCTCTTATCATTATCCTTATTACAATTAGGTAATGAGTCGTTCATCTTGGTCGTACGACCACCTGCCCGACACGGCGGGCTCAGCGGTGCAGTATTATATACGGGGAAAGAACCGCCGCCACAGCAGCGCCCCTTACTGTGGTAAGGCCATCAGTACTTCCCGAGCCCAGTATTGGGAAGGCTTCGTCCCAATACAGCCAAATTTATCCCCTGGCTGCAAATCGTCCAATAGGCACGGTCTGCATAAAGCCTATGAGGCGAAACGGCGTAGATGCCAGTCCTAAACAGCTCCGCTTCATATTCGGGAGCTATGGAGGTTGGCTATGCCCTCACTCCAACGACAAGGTGCCTACCATAGTGAGGTTTTCCATTAAAAGAGTTTTTTTATCAACAGTTACAGATGAATATGCAATTCACAGCTGAATAGAACTGGATAATAGTCGATGGTGAAATTTGTGCATCGACTTTTAAGGCCAAGCGACAATGAAGTTTTTTATATTGATGCGTTCAACGCATTCCACCCTACATACACTTCATTTGTTTGTATCTGAAATGCGCAAATCTTCCATGCATGAATCTGATATCGCCTTGATGCCCAGAAAGTGGCTCATGTGGTGGACTCAGTATCTTCAGTTTCAGCACTATCGACTTGCTCATTCTCATAGCTGTGAAGCTGCCAATGAAGTCCATTGATGCTCTCTTATCTTCGAAGAGAAGATACTGGAGAAAAATTTCGAAGACGCGGTAGTAAGTTTTACCACTATTTATATTTGGTTTAATAATTATAATAATTTGTAACACTCTTTGCAGATAACATTTTTTTCTCTCAAGGGCTCCTCCAGCGAACTTGGCCTTGTGACGAAGCACATTTTCACGAGTTGCTTGACCTTTTTAACTGAGGTGGCGGAGGAGAAAAAAGCACTGTCAGCACTAAGAGATGTGAACGTTGCTTTATTCGGTAACCATCATCATCATCTTCTTCTTCAAATCCTATTGGAGCATAGGGCCTCGACCACCGACTTAAATCGTATTCTGTTAGGCGCGGTTCTTGTGATATCATTCCACGTGTATCCTGTGCCATCGAGTTCTTTATCCACAGTTCTGCGCCAAGTTTTCGCCTTGTGGATTCCATCGCAATGCATTTCTGGCTATATTTACTGGAGGTCTTCTGAGAGTGTGACCAATACACGACCATTTACGCTTGGTTATTTCTGGGGCAGCCTTAGATTGATTTGTTCTAGACCATAAGTCGTCATTTGAAATTCTTTTCGGCCATCGAATTTTCAGGATTCGGTGCAGACATTTATTAATAAAAACTTTTAGATACTTCTGAATTAAAGTTGAGCTTGTAACGAACACCGGTCGTTCCGGGTCTATAGCCAGGGTTATAACTCGGTCGATGGGTTCCCTTAAAAATAAAAGAACTTCTCTATGTTAAATTAAAGTGTACAAATTAGTTATTCAATTCTTGTTATAGAATTTCTACATTATACTCTAGGCCTCTTTTTCCCTGTGATTTTCCTGAAGTATACGCAGCGTTCTAGTTATTTAAACAACCTGTGTGGTCACTACCAGTTCTTTCGTAGTGGTCACTACGCTTCCCACTATATACCGGTACTTTCCTGACTCGTAATATATGTAACACTTAAACAACCTGAGTGGTCACTACCAGTTGCTCCGTAATGGTCGCTACGCATCCCATTATATACCTGTACTTTCCTGACTTGTAATATACGTAACTTAAACAACCTGAGTGGTCACTACCAGTTGCTTCGTTGTGGCCGCTATGCGTCCCACTCTATACTTATGCTTTGGCTGGTCGGCCCCTGCAGTGTTGCGTATAATTCACCTCACTTCGAATGCGCTTAACGTTACAAATATACATACAAACAAACGTTCATATTTAACTGACCCAGATAACCACCATGAGTTCATTCGCATTTTCCAAATCGCCTCAATATATTGATTCGTCATACCAACCAGCTTACGCGCGGATCATATTGACAATATGTAGTTCAATACAACAATTTGCTGACAAACCATTACTAATTAATAAGTCATGCACTTTTAGTATGTAAACATTCATGCAAGTATGTATGCGTAGGTTAAGAACTTTTTTATAAATAGAAATAGATTTCGTCAATAAAGAAGAATCGTATTTTAACGCTACACGTCGGCGTTTCTATAAACCTTTCTTTTCACATTTATTACATGGCGATCCTGCCAGCCTGATCTTCAATTAGCTGAAAATTTGCTCACAAGCAAAATTCACTAGATCTTGCTGAACAGAGATCCTGCCAGATCCTGCCAAGCAGTTCGCTAGCTGCCAAATCCTCGACAGCGGATTTTAAAGACAGGACTAAAGGTCTTGCCAAACTAAAAATAAAATATTAATTAATTAATCCTGAACCGAACAGGATACAAAAAAGGTGGTACAATCTTGCACACTCATTGGAGGCTAGAGGAGACTTGATGGGTCCATCAGTACACCAACAAATAACTTACCATACCCCAGCAAACATCGGATGTTCAAAATATTTGTAATTACCATTTTTTTAGGCTCTACAAGGATAACATGGATGTATGACTGGCCGCATAAAAGCATAAGCAAGGTGGAATAAGGAGATCTTGATTGACAGCGAAAATCCGCAGCGAACAACATTTTAACTGACAGCAAGGCATCGTAAATGTTTAAGTAGTGTAGCCAAAATAAACACATTCATACATACATGTATACTTACAAAACACTTAGCACGCGTGGCTTTTGAGTTGCTCACTGATAGCGTAAACAAAGCGCAACCAACTAAAATTATGCTGAGTTTGCGTATTCATATGCACCAGCAAGTTACACGCTTTGCAACTATATGCATGTGTATTTGAATGTGCATGAGTACGTTTGGCTGCATTCTGTTGTTAGGCTTAGAATCAGAAGTAAATATGTTATAAATTATACATAAGAATTTGTTTGTAATTTTGTATAAATACACCGAAAATATTTGAAATAAAGGCAATTCATTTTCTTGATGCTGAATGTCGGCATCGATTAAATACAATAACAGTGCCGATTAATTGGCACTCACCAAAAAACTAAATCTATTCATTTTCCCATCCTACATGGCTCCTGTCATCCTACATGGCGATCCTGTCAGTTCTGCGTAAGAATAGGCAAACTGCTATTTAAAATGCAGTCTGCTAAACATCTTTAGCAGGACGCAACCATCCTACATGGCGATCCTGCCATACTGCTGAAAATAAACAGGCAGTCTCCTTATCATCCTTAGAACTGCTGAATTAAATAGGCAGCTTCCCTCGTCTGCTGCTTGAAATATAGGCAGACTTCCTCCAAAAATCCTTAAAATTTTTTGAAAAGGATCCTGCAAAACGTGAAGCAGGACAAAATATAAAAATTAGTACGGCGGTATAACTAAAGGATTTCGAGGAATTATCGACAAGGAAACAGTTAAACTGGATAACCGTCTTGCCTATGCAATTAAATCTCTGTATTGGATGCATGTTAAGCTGCGGGGTGATGATCCCAACGAACATAATTTAAACTTTCACACGTGCAACAGACTATTATTCGTGATAAGCAAATATATAACAGATGGAATTGAAGCGTAAGGCATAGAGAAGTGGAATAGACCTTGGGCTGAAGACACACATCAAGAAAACAAAAGGAGATACCAGATTATGTATCTAATTATTTAAGTAGTTTATTTTAAAGGCATTTGGCAACCTAACGGCTGCCAGTTTACGGGCAAAAAGTAGATTTTTCTAATAAAATTAAGAATTTTTTTCTTCTCGCTCTAACTTTTTCAATGAACGAAATCAATAATCAGGAAGAATTTGACGCAGTATTTTTGCGTTGTAGTAGATTAATAGAAGAAGAAGAAACAACAGTTAAGTAACAAAGAAAAAAAATTCATTTAAATAAAATTTTGTAAACATTGTTTAACTAATAGAACTTAGGCAGATCAATGAATATGAAGAAAAAGAGAAAAAAAAAAATATGAAGCCCAAAGTGGCATAGAAAATGAAATAAAAATAAAAATAGTAGAGAAATAAATTTGCAAATTCCAATATTCTGTAAAGTTTGTTAAGTTAGAAAAAACAAATTATGATATTTTGAAAAAAATAAAAATATTTTTAACAGAAAATTTTTTACAAACAGGAAAGTTGTAAAATAAAATTTTACGAACAAAATCAATAATTTTATTAGGCCTAAATTAGTCCTTTTTCATATTCTTAGTCCTTATTACCTTACTGCTAAAAACCCATTTTCAAACAATAACCCTAAAAATGCTTCAATTAACAGAATATTTTCTTGAGACAAGCTTTATCAGCACTGTCTAAGTTCCATAGAAAACCAAAAATTTGAGTAAACTTTTCGGATGCTCATGACATCTTTGCAAAAGTTTTGATGGGCAATCTTTTAAAAATCCATGTACTTAAAATTTTTATACATACCCATTATAAAAATAACGAATTTGATATTTATATCACAATTAATGCTTCAAAGAGTACTTAGCTGGATGTAAGTGGAAGCATCCAACACACCAAAAGATACCACAAGAGAAAAAAAAATTTGTTGCACCAGTAATAACAGTAGAAATGAAGAAAAAGTCACAAAAGAGAACCATATATTATATAAAGAGCTTAATAAATTTGCAATTAGAGATGTCGCGATCGTTTTCATCCAAAAGGATAGGAAATTTGCAGCATAATAAACACAAGCAATCAGATTTTTTAGGAAAAGATTGACTTATGACAATACTTAACCAGGCTGAAAAATGCCGGCAATATAGGACTTGTAAAATAAAAACACAGTTGCCCTTAGGGACAAATTGATTGTTAATGAATGGAATACTCGGGTAGGCAAATTTGAAAAATATAAAATAGGTACCCAAGTTCTCAAAGATCTAATATTTGCATTAATAGGTACCCAAGTTCTCAAAGATCTAATATTTGCATTAACCCCAGAAGTTATACATGTGACAAATGTCGACAAAAATAAAATGAATTCTTCGTAAATATCATGACGACCCCAGCTGGGAAGGCCACCCAGAAAACCGCATGATACATAAGATCAAATAAAAATATTACTGGAAAATATGAAAAATGGTATAATAAGAAAAGATACGAAAAATATTTGCATCCACTGTACACATTTATTTAACCACTTATCACTATATAACGACAACTTGCTATAGCAGCAACTGAATCTACCCAATTTACTGTATATAATACGCTCAGAAATCCCGCTTTTTAAAATAATGTCAATTTTCAGCCAATGATGACTGTAACCATCATCTTATTTTATATGCTTCAATGTTAATAACAATGCAAAAGCTTTGTTTAATAGAAATAGTCAAGGTAAGAAAACTAAATCTCCTATATTTAGACGGTCATACGTTATATAGCATATATATAGGGTCCTGTGGAGTAGAAAGTAAGGAAAACTAAATCGTTAATCTTCATTAGTTTTTTTTAGAAATATAAATATAAGTTTGACTTGTTTCATTTAGGAAAACCTCGCCTTTTAGAGAGGTCATAAGTTAGATAGTGATATAAAGGTCCCTATAAGGTAGAAAAAATTGATAACAATAATAATTTTACTATAATTCCCTTTAGAGTAGTAAATATCGATAAAAACAATAATTTTACATTCAGTATGCAAAAGAAAAATACAATAAAAACAAACAAAAAATTCTGAATGACATAAATCATATAATAGCCCAATTGAAAAAATAGTAAACAAAACAAAAAATTTTTGTAACATAATTAATTACCCAAATATAGATATAAAGGTCCCTATAAGGTAGAAAAAATTGATAACAATAATAATTTTACTATAATTCCCTTTAGAGTAGTAAATATCGATAAAAACAATAATTTTACATTCAGTATGCAAAAGAAATAAAATTAAAGAAAAAAAAACTTTTTTAAAAATAAGCTTTTATTATTTTGGTTAATAAAATTCACTAAAAAGTAAACAATAAATTGACTCTAAAGAAATATAACACTTTATAAGTTCATTGTAACCTTAAACGATAATTAGGCTTTTTCGTCTGCGACAAAAAAATTCTATATTGTACATAATTATATATTTTTAACATTAAAACTTTACACCTAAATTATTAAATCTTACAGTTTATATCACAGTCCTAATTGTTCTAATAAAAAACGTGTTAAATTTTGATTGTATAATTAAGAACATTTAGGATCTCATTTTCTTGCTATCGCAATGTAACACGCTTTTATTAGAACAATTAGGACTGTGATATAAACTGTAAGATTTAATAATTTAGGTGTAAAGTTTTAATGTTAAAAATATATAATTATGTACAATATAGAATTTTTTTGTTGCAGACGAAAAAGCCTAATTATCGTTTAAGCTTACAATGAACTTATAAAGTGTTATATTTCTTTAGAGTCAATTTATTGTTTACTTTTTAGTGAATTTTATTAACCAAAATAATAAAAGCTTATTTTTAAAAAAGTTTTTTTTTCTTAAATTTTATTTTTTACTTTTTAGTTCGTTTTATTAACTAGTAATAGAAGCTTGTTCTTAGAAAAGCTTTAAATATAAGTTTAGGGGGTGAAACAAAAACACATATTTCAGTTACATCTGCGTATAATGCGTATTGGAATTTATTAGTACACATTTTATGCGCAGCAACTTCAGAGGTGTATTTAAAGTTTAAAGCATTGTAAATATAAGTATTGAAGTCATGAGCCTGGGCATTCGCGCAATTTTAGTGATGTAAATTGCATGGCGCCAGCGCCAATGCGGTGCCAGCTCAATGGTAGCTCATTGACGAAATTACTCCAAGCGAATTTTTGACGCTTCTTAGTAGTGAGTGCGTAGTACATTTTACTTGCGCTCTTGAGTGAAACGACTTTTGTGTGTCAGGCACGAGTTTGGTGTTATTGGCGCTACTGGCAATGATGACACTGAGCTGTTGACGGTAGCGCTGGTAGTTCAGATTTTGAATCAGAGAAAGAATTGATGACCCGTGTGAATTATTATGGCTTTGGCCGTGTAAATTATTATGGTGTATTTGTATATTTTAGATTTAATGCACAATTAATATTTGTGTGTTTGAGCGGCCAAATAATAACAGTAGTATTGCTAAAGTGCTGCTTAGTTGATGGAATGTCGCTAATTTCCTAGCGATGATCAGCAGATTGTCAATATTTCGTTCAACGGACGCGCGAAATTGCCACATCTGCTCAAATTTTCCAAAATTTTCCATTCTTGATTTAACTTAAGCTGTTATGCCAATATTTTTCAGCCAGCTTTTTTCAAATAGGTAATTTTTCCAAAAGCAAAATAAATTACAGAAAAGATTACAGAGTTAAACAGCCTTAAAAATTCAGCTATGTTGGTTATACACAGAAATACAACAGAGGGTTGTGTCACCGCTTTTCGCAAGTGTTGAGATTCACCACGCGTGACACGCGTGATTCACCACGTCCAAATATCACAATCCACGGATAGGTACCGGCTGGTTTGTATGGGACTTAGGCTGTTATGCCAAAGTAAATACAAATCTTTACCGATAACTGTGTTATCGATTAATTTATCAAATTCTCACAAAGTAATATTGCATTGTCATCGGAGTTATACATGTGTGCAAAATTTCAGCTCAATCGGACACCGGGAAGTGTATCAAATTTAACTTGCAAGATTCCATTACAGACAACAAAAGAGAAACTAAATAAAAGCTTTTAAAATACAATAAAAACAAACAAAAAATTCTGAATGACATAAATCATATAATAGCCCAATTGAAAAAATAGTAAACAAAACAAAAAATTTTTGTAACATAATTAATTACCCAAACAAAAGAAAAAAAATGTAAGTCATAAATTCAAAAGCAATTAAATGTAATAGAATCCCTAACGTGATTCTTGTTGAAAACGGTGATGTAGCCAAAATAAACACATTCATACATAAATGTATACTTACAAAACACTTAGCACGCGTGGCTTTTGAGTTGCTCACTGATAGCGTAAACAAAACGCAACCAACTAAAATTATGCTGAGTTTGCGTATTCATAATTCATATGCACCAGCAAGTTCTCACGCTTTGCAACTATATGCATGTGTATGTGAATGTGCATGAGTACGTTTGGCTGCATTCTGTTGTTAGGCTTAGAATCAGAAGTAAATATGTAACATAGTAAATAAATTATACATAAGAATTTGTTAGTAATATTTTTGTATAAATACACCGAAAATATTTGAAATAAAGGCAATTCATTTTCTTGATGATGAATGTCGGCATCGATTAAATACAATAGCAGTGCCGATTAATTGGCACTCACCAAAAAACCAAATCTATTTATTTTCCCATCCTACACTGACCGCATAAAAGCATAAGCGAGGTGGAATAAGGAGATCTTGACTGGCAGCGAAAATCCGCAGCAAAACAATCTTCTGACTGGCAGCAAGGCATCGTAAATGTTTAAGTATAATATTTTAGAATCAATTAGAATCAATTGAGCGGCCTCATGGACGCTAAACTATGAGCAAAAACTTTGTTTTTGCTTAGGAATTTTTTTAAATTAGGACTAGGTGAATTCGGAAAAATAACTTAAGACTAAATGTTAAAATTTAAAATGTATTGAAAAAAAAGAAATAATTATTAATTTTTAATTCAAAATGTCAGGATTTTTTTTAAATTAGAATATTATATAATTTAAGTAAAATGAAAAGACTAAATATTAAAATTTAAAGAAAAATTAAAAAAAAAAACAATAAAGGAAATACAAAAAAAAATTAAAATGTCTTATTGAAAAAAAAAATGTTTAATGTTAAAACCTAAAGGAATATTTTTTTAAGAAAAAAAGGGATATTAACGCTATCATTGAAAAAAGCATAAAAATTAATTTTTAAGATAGTTTGTAAATTGAAAAAAAAAAATAAATTATATTAAAATGCTAAAAAAATTTTAAATTAAACAAATTTTTCCGTTAAGAATAAAAATTTACATAAACTTTATTAATAAACAAGTAAAATGGAATGCATAGGATAAAAAATAATATCAAAAATTTTATTAAAAATTAAACTTAGCCCCTTTTTCACAAAAGCAGAAAAAAAATTATATTTCAAAATGTCGTGGTGGACAAAGATTGCACACGGCATAATGATAGCATTAGCCGGATATGAATTAGGAAAGGAAAATTCACGAAATTCAGAAACAGAAAACAGGATAGTTAAATATGAGCCACCAGACCAATTAGACACAAAAAAGAACCCAAACATTCCTAATGCTTGGCTAGCAGTTTTAATCTGCGTTATCGTGCTATTAGTCATTGCAATAGCCACTATAATCAAAAACTATATGAAAGTTAAATATAGGCAGTTGAAAAATGCTCAAGCACGCATTTAATATTCAAAGCACTCTGAACCCCTTTTAAAACAACACCCAAATTGCGGAAGAGCAATAGACAATTAAAAATACACCTTCAAAGGTCGGAATCAACAATAAAGGCAGTCTCATTAACCCTGCCAAAGTTCAGCAGCAAATCAAGAATTTGCATAATTTCTTTGAAACCTCCTGATATCATTGAAGACAAAGATAATCAGGAAGCTTCACAATAGTAGTTCTTATGGAAGTTATCAAGGCCGTCAAAGTAGAAAATTTAGACCACAGCGCTGTCAAAACAATAATTCTTCACAAGCATTGCTTGACTAAAAAGCTTTATAAGTGGAAATATGCAAAAACTAAGAACGAAAGAAAAAAAAACAGCAATTTTTTTTTTGCGGTATTAAATTGCCAATAAATGTAATATCAATTATCCATGTCGTTCGGAAGCTGTAGGTCGTGTTTTCACGAAGTGTCTGCTGGCTTGAGTCTTAAGCTAGGCGACACTCCCGTTTCTCGGAACCGGACGCAGCTTTAAATTTTTTTTTTGTGGTATTAAATTGCCAATAAATGTTATATCAATTATCCAAGTCGTTCGGAAGCTGTAGGTCGTGTTTTCACGAAGTGTCTGCTGGCTTGAGTCTTAAGCTAGCAGACACTCCCGTTTCTCGGAAATGGACGTAGTTTTAAATTTTTTGTTTGCGGTATTAAATTGCCAATAAATGTTATATCAATTATCCAAGTCGTTCGGAAGCTGTAGGTCGTGTTTTCACGAAGTGTCTGCTGGCTTGAGTCTTAAGCTAGCAGACACTCCCGTTTCTCGGAACCGGACGCAGCTTTATTTTTATTGCGGTATTAAATTGCCAATAAATGTAATATCAATTATCCAAGTCGTTCGGAAGTCGTAGGTCGTGTTTTCACGAAGTGTCTGCTGGCATGAGTCTTAAGCTAGCAGACACTCCCGTTTCTCGTTACCGGACGCAGCTTTAAATTTTTTTTTGCGGTATTAAATTGCCAATAAATGTAATATCAATTATCCAAGTCGTTCGGAAGTCGTAGGTCGTGTTTTCACGAAGTATTTGCTGGCTTGAGTCTTAAGCTAGCAGACACTCCCGTTTCTCGGAACCGGACGCAGCTTTAAATTTTTTTTTGCGGTATTACATTGCCAATAAATGTGGACAAATGCGTGGTGGCAACGGCGCGCACCAACGTATTTGTTAAATATTGGTTAAGACGAGAAAAAAGGGAAGAAAATAAAAACACCAAAAAAGTTTCGTGTTAATAAAGAGGAATTACAAATGGTTTGTTTTATTAACCGTATAGAAATACAACAAATGTTAAGAAATTGTTTAACAAATGTTGTAGAAAATGGTATATAATAATAATTTTAAAAATTTGCACTTATGTGAACGTGAGATGACACCTTGTAGCTTCTCTGGCTGCTGGATTGAAAGAGGACGAACCTCTTTGCAACAAAACCTATGAACCCGCGATACAGCACCTTCGTTGGGTTTACCGGCAATAAAGTTGCTATACCGCGGGCGCACAGCGGTAAATGTAAAATACAAATACGTAATACCAGTCACACATGCCCGTATGCTAGTGACTGCAAACATGTGTAGGTGGCAGCGAATTATGTTACGAGGGGGGGGGGGGGGGGGGGGCAGATATATTTAGGTCTGTGACCTAAACATACCCGCACCTTTGAGGGTGAACCGCTGACCATTATATTGACGTAAACGTCGGCACCCAACGTGAGCAGCACCGGTGATGATCGGTAGAACGTCGGATAGGCCAGCTTCATAAACTCAAATGGGGCAGCTATCGACGGGTCCATATTCGCCTTTGGGTTCATTCTTGCATAGTTCGCTACTACAGTGGCTTGGGTTGTAACTTTCCCAGCCACCCCATACTTCCCTCTCAATACTATGGTGCGAATGGTACGCGGTGTTGGTGCGTTCTAGGCGGAGATCCTTTGCCAAATTGGCATCGATAATAGTGGTGGGGGCGCACGCGTCTAAAAGGGCGTGGACCAAATGAAGACGGCCTCCGGCTTCAATACGTACTATTGCCGTTTGCGCAATGGCGATAAGTGATCGCGTTATGGCTGGTGCCACTAGATTATCCCGGAGTCGGCCGCTCCTGAAGCTCCTAGGTGCTTGACGTTTCCGAACGAGAGCTTTGTGGTTGTTGCGTACTTTAATCGGGGCCGCCCTTCCAGCAAATTAACGTGACGAGCGGGACGCGTCGTCACGCTGTTTACCAGTAGGGCGGTGTACTTCGCGCCATTTCCGTTTTGTGGGCGCACAAAGGTGCCGTGCATACTCGAGCGGAACTCAGGTGTCTCGTGGCGTAGCGGTGGTCGAAATCGCTGCGTCTCTAAGCCGCCTTGTTGTATCGTTTGATTTATCTCCGCCGTATTGGCAAGCCTCTCTTCTTCCTCTTCTTCTTCGACCTGCTGTGCCCATGACTTGTATTGCTCAGTAACATGGATGGATCTGAGCTCGCATCATCGTCGTCGTTATGACCTTGCGTTGGCAGCGGCTGGTCATCGTCGATATGGAGCGTAGTATGGTGCTGCTCATTACATCGTCGGCATCGATTCTGGCTGGGGCATATTTCAAGGCGGTGAAATGGCGACAGGCAATTTGGGCAATATTTATGTATTAATACTTCGCGTAGACGCACTTCGGCTGGCATACCCCTGTATATCGGGCACAATCTCACTCCGTGAGGCTTGTTGCATAAACGGCACGCGATGGGGAAAGAATTGGCGCGAGCCTCTGTTTTGGAGCGCTTCAAATTGAATCCAGTCATTTCTGGAAATGGAAGCGTTTAATTTTATGGTCGTATTGGGGTTGTTGGGTGGCCAATGGTGTTTGGGTGGGGTAAAAAAAAAATATATATATCCCATATATTTTCGGAAAGAAACGGAAACTTTAGTTTAAATAAAGGATTAAATGCCATTAGTAAAACCTTATGGGCGCAAGGAACCGAAGAAAAAAAACGGATTTAGTAGTCATCCTTGCGATGTGGCTGGTGCTTTAGCACATTTAATACATTTTCTGTACATATGTCGGTAGATGTCGCCGACATATATCTGAAAATTATTTTAGATTTGTGGTGAACTTCATTTTCACAACAAATGACCTGCCACCACAAAATAAAATACTGGTTTGAAACTTAGCTGAAAACCTATTACAATAGTTTGTTTTAACTATTAACCAGCATTATCAACGAGTACTGTTGATAATGGTGTAGTTCGTGACAATGGTTTTCTATGAATTTTAACTCTTCATTCGATATAATGATGAGTAGTATTGAAATGTTGTCGTGCGTAATGTGTTTGGTGTCCGAAACATTTAACGTCGATAGTGCAGTGCACTTTCTGTCAGAAATGTAGTGTAGACTTCTCTGACGTTTGCTACGCTTTTTCATTTCCTGAATGAGGAAACGTCATTCATTTACGACATGCGGTGAGTAGAGTTAATGTTCCGATAGTAAAATTTGCAAATTTTAACCTAATTTCTTTCTTTTAATTAATCACTTTTGCTTTTGCATTTTCAGGTTAAAATATTTCAATGAACAGTCATGTTACCTTAAAATACTTCATATCCTACTACCGGCGGTGCACTTAATCGCAAATTAAATGAACTTTTGGTAACTCGGCGAAGGTGGCCCTGTGTTCGATGCCGATTTGGCACGCTTTAGACCGATAAATCAAATACGACTTGAAGTATGTGCATAAAGATTTATTAATGGGTAATACATAGTCTTATTGAATGGGGAAAACGTTTAAATTCTGGCGCTCAATGGCGCTGAGTTGTTGAACAATAATCGAGCATATTGGTGATTTACGTAGAATTTCATCGTATATGCATTTTTCTCATTTGCCGCTGGTTCGTCATAATCTTTAGCAGGTGTTTGACTGATGCTTTTCGGTATTAAGACGCCAAATAACTGCAAGGCTGCATTATGTTTTGTGCGCGCTCATGATTTTCGCATCGAATTGCCACAAGCGCTGTTGAGTATTTCTTGCATACTAGGTAGTTTATTTGATGAGAATTTTCTGATGAGGTTACTTTTCACAATTGTGGAGGAAATATTGCGCTAACAACATGACAGTTTGCATACAATAATGCAGGTTTCAAAGAGCTTATACGAAAATTTTCATTGACGAACTTTAAGTTGTCGATACACCATTATAAACCTATACCTTAGCACAATTTTTGGATATATTTTGTATGGTCTTAAGAGGGACAATAAAATTGTGGAAAAGCAGTTTAATAATTCGGCTAACAGCGACTCTATTGGTGGTGGCGTATGGCAGCAAGGCGCAGCGAAATTTGAGCTAAGGAGTCCACATACTACAACGACTATTTATTCAATGGACGGTTCATTTGGATAAGATAAGGTATTTTACAAATCAATTTGATATATATATTAGATATATACGTACGCCTATATTCGTAAAAAATAATCAGAGCAACTTTACATTAGTTTCTTTGTTGTTCAAAAGATAAAGCCTCTTTCGCAGATATTGACGAACTTTTCTTTAACTCGCATAATTCCGCCCACTCTTTTGAATGTTTCTTTTTACAATGTGAATACATATGTGCATTTGATTTAAATGTTTGTGGACAGAAACTACAGGTATACAACACCTATCCAGTAGGTAGTAGCCATATGCTCTTTAAAATCGGTAAGCCGTTTAAAAGCTTTGTTGTACAATTTGCATATATGTTTTCTTTGTAGAGAATACATATATTTGATATGGTTCTTATGAGCTTGTAATGGAGGCAAGACTCTGGAACAATGCGGACAAACTTGTGGTGTTTGATACTCTTGAGTGTGCATCGTTTTTATATGACGCGCTAAACCATATTTTGTCGTAAGTGCGGCATCGCATAAATCACATTTGATGAGTTTGCGTGGCACACCTGAATGTTCGGCCTGATGTCATTCGAATGCCGGGCGTCCCTATACTAATATGCCACTTATATCAATTATATCAAAAATTTTTGCATAAGTATTTACATGTGTATGCCTCATAAGTTTGCCTAGCTCTACGTGGTTTGGAAATCTTCATATGTAGCATGAGTATTATAATGCCGTTTAAGACAAGAAGCGCGAAAGAATCTTTTAGAGCATATTGAACACTGGTGGACAGGCTCCCTACTGCCATGCTTATATTGTGAATGCAACTCAAGACTTCGACATTCAGACATTGTTTGTAGGAAAATTAAAAATTTTTCTTTGGAATGTACGCATCTGATTCAGCTGTTTTTTTGTTAGTATGTTTAAGTTTTCTCACTACTCTGAGATCTTCGTCTTCACTTTCCATTTCTTCTGATTCTGTTGCAGCTGCTGCAAGTATAGAAGTGTCCACACAATCATCTTCTAAAGGTGGATCGTTTATGAGTGTCATTGGTAACATATCATCGCAGCTGTCGTTGGTATTAGTCATGAGTGTCATTGGTAACATATCATCGCAGCTGTCGTTGGTATTAGTGGAATCTGGTTTTAACAGCTCTTCAATTTTAACCTGACATTCATTTAGTGGTGATTATAGTAGAAAAGCAGTGTCGCAAGATGCAGCGGTGTGATCTTGTGGTTCCTCTCGTATAGGTCTTCCTCTTCGGCAGCGTGGAGGTGTTGGTATCTCCTTAATAAACTCGTGTTTTATCTCCACTGATTCTTTTCCAGTTCTTATATTTTTTAATGTTATCGCAACCTTTTTGTGAATTTGCTCTACATGTAGATCGAATTCATGGAATGATTGTACTAATTGCCAACATTTTCGACAGACGGCTTTAGCTTCAATTTGAGACATCACTAACAGCTCTTGTTTAAATGCAGTTCGATGACTTCCCTTCTATTTAGATTGTGCCCATCCTTGACATCAAATTCAATTTGATCACTTGAACTTTCCAAACATAATAAACGACACAGTCCATTAAACATTTTTGTGATTGTTCCTAGCGATATAATTCAACTTAATAACTTTTTGTTTACTACTAAACAGCGTCGCCACTTCCATAGGTTAAAGCATTTACCCAAAAATATAAAACCGCTGATTGGCTGGTTTTCTGGTTAATTTACTGAATAACTTATTCGGCGAAATAAGCACTTCTAATAAACGGTGTTGATTGTTTTTTAATTAGATTATTAACTTTTGAGTTTCGAAAAGTTCGGTTTGTTGATTAATTAGTTTATATTATTACTTAGTTTACAGAATAATGAGACTTATTAAATCGAAAGAAAACAATGCATACATGTTCGTGCTCCTTTTTTAATTTTCCTACAAATTGGCAGGGGCAGGACGTCCTTGTTTTGTGCCGACTCCGAACGGCATCTGCAAGGAAAATGAGTTTTCACTGAGAGCTTTCCATGGCAGAAATACACTCGTATTGCTTTCCAAACACTGCCGAGGGGCGACCCCGCTTAGAAAAATTTGCTTCTAATTGAACAAACTTGTTTCTAAAATGTTGATGTTGCTTAGCACGGGGCGTGAACCCAGGATGTGGCAGGCGAAGCGCTACCATAGTAAAGATTACTAAAGATTTGATAAGACCCAAATCCTCATATATTTTTTAATTCTTTCCTTAATAGATCGGCTTTAAAGCATATGTAATTTTATTTGTGATGATTTAGTTTACTTTTACCGAGCTTGATGAGTAATTAACCCATTTAATGAAAGTAAATCAATACTTTTATTTATCGGCTTTGAGTAATTTCTCGTTGAATTATTCACCAAGTTTGACTAAGGAAAAGTTCGACTATGATTTTTTTGTTTTTTAATTAACTATTTAAATATGAAACGATGGGCAGTGTGATGTAAAGTTGGATCAATTGACGATTGATAATTTGTTGAAACTTACTCCGGGCTTTCTCAAAATACGACAGATAATCCGCGTATCAGGTAACTGTCGATTCAGTTGTGTTCTGTGGCCTCGTTCGGGGGAACGGGAGCTGGGATATCGGTGTGTTGGCCTCGTTCGGGGTGAACGAGAGCTGGGTTATTTGGGATAGAGGAACGTATACTATTAAAGATCATTTTCTTTGTCGTGGTGCGGAAGTAGTACCAATTTCGTGATTGGTTTCGTAATTTGTCCTTTCATTGTGTGGACGTCAACAACACGTACACGGTTATCGGAACCTGGGTGTGTGTTAACGATTCTCCCTATTCTCCACTCGTTTGGTTGGAGGTTATCCTCCTTTATGACGACTAGGTCCCCGGGTTTTAAGTTGGATTGTGGATGTTTCCTCTTGTTCCGTTTCTGGATCTCGGTGAGATATTCCGATTTCCATCTTTTGCACAATGTTTGATGGAGGGCTTCCATCTTCTGCCATCGGTTTACAATTGAGGCAGGGTTTTCACTGCAATCGGTTCAGGTGAGGCTAGAAGATGTCCACATACGATAAAGTGGCCTGGAGTAAGCGGCTCCAGGTCGGAAGGGTCGTTGGATGAGGGACTGGGGGGCCTAGAGTTGAGGCAGGCCTCAATTCGACATAACAGGGTTGTAAACTCTTCGAAAGTATATTTATGATCGGACGCGATCTTTTTAAAAAGGGTCTTAAAACTTTTTACCCCCGCTTCCCACAAACCTCCCATGTGAGGAGCGCTTGGCGGTATAAAATGCCAATCTAAAGTGTGATGGCTATATTTATTCAAAGTTCCGTCCTTGCTTCCAGCAAAAATGCTTTAAACTCGGATCGTAAAGATTGCGAATCTCCGACAAAGTTGGTACCATTGTAGGAGTAAACGTTTTTCGGACAGCCCCGTCTGGATACAAATCTGGCGAAGACAGCTAGGAAGGACCCGGTACTAAGGTCGTTTGTCGCTTCTAGATGGATGGCTTTCGTCGAAAAGCAGACAAACAGACAAGCATATCCCTTTGAAATTCGGCATCCCCTCCCTCGGTAGGATTTTATATCGCATGGTCCCGCGAAATCTACCCCGGTGTTGGTGAAGGCCCTAGTAAAGGTGGTGCGCTCTTTCGGAAGGATCCCTATAAGTTGCGTTTGTGTCCGCTTCCTGTAAATAGTACAGACCTAACCGACCTTATCATGACTTTAACGCGTGGGATCCAGTACTGAGTGCGGATATGACGTAGCATCAGCTGGTTCCCTCCATGCAGGGTGGTCTCATGAGAGGAATAACTATAAGTATGGATAACCTGCAAGTGTAAGGAAGGATAATGGGATGATTTTGGTTATGAGACATGTCTTTGGATGCCCCAATCCGCCCCCAGATCGAATGATGCCTTCTTCGTCTATATATGGGTTCAGGGGTAAAATCTCACTTTTACCATTTATTAGCTTTCCTGCCTTCAAATTTGCGTACTCTTCTTGATAATGTTGCCTTTGGCATATTATTATCAATCTTCATGTTGTTTTTTCTATTTCGTTCAGGGTCTATCGAATGAGATTCTCTCTTAAAGGAGGCTTTAGTTGTTGGGTGCGTATTCTGGAAAAACCGAAGAATATAGGATATAACCCGCAAAGCCCTTGGTAGATCGGAAAACCTATCCAGAATATCAAAGTTATTTTTGACCGAAGTTGTATGAACTTTCACCCTCTTTTCCTCCATATTCGTATTGTAATCTTCTTCTTGTGTTGGCCAATTTTCGTTGTCTTCTTGTAATCAAGAAGGTCCCTGCCACAACAAAGAATTGTTGATTAAATCCGAAGCGTAGAGGCCTCTGCTCGCAAATCTGCAGGATTTGACGCGGAGTCTACGTGCCGCCATACTTTGTCTCCTACTTTGTCGATGATTTTAGTTATTCGATGTGCCACGAACGTTGACCACGAACATGGTGGTTTTCGGATCCATGCCAGCACTATAGTTGAATCTGTCCAAAGGGTTACTTTAGTGTTCGAAAGTTTCATATTTTCGACCACAGATTCGATTATTTCTGCAAGTAGAACTGCACCGCAGAGTTCGAGTCGAGGCAAGGATATGGTTTTGACCGGGGCTACTTTCGTCTTGGCCATCAACAGGTTGGTGAAGACTTGATCCTTGGTTGTACCCTCAGTAAAACAGTGGCGGCATATGGTTTTTCCGAAGCATCGCTGAACCCAAGTATTTCGATATTGTCCTTCAATGTGTAGTGAACCAATCGCGGTATGCGTATATCGTTGATCTTTTCGTAGTCAGTCATGAATGATTGCCACCGATGTAGAGTAGTTTCAGACACATCTTCCTCTAAGCCTGTCCCTTCCAACCAAATATTTTGCATTATTATTTTGGCTACAATTACGACTGGTGCCAGCCAGCCAAGAGGGTCGAAAAGTTTTGCTATCGCAGACAGTATTGACCTTTTTGTTACAGTAGGGTTATTATCAAAGGGTTTCGCTGCAAAGTAGAAGTCGTCGAAATGAGCGTTCCATCTGATGCCGAGTGCTTTTACCGTGCTGGTGTCTTCAAACTCAAGAAAATCCTCGCTTAATAAGTGTTGCTTCGGTATACCCTGTAGAATTTTCTTGCAATTGGACGTCCATTTGCGTAATGGGAAACCAGCCGATTGTAACGCCGATGATATTTGATCCCTTGCCCTTATCGATGCTGTGCCCACTGGCGAGTACGTCATCAACGTACATACAATTTCGCAAGATATCTGCTGCCATTGGATGCGAAGTCTCCACGTCATCAGCGAGTTGGTGCAGTGTCCGATTCGCAAGGTATGGAGCACAATTAACCCCAAAGGTTACCGTTTTCAATTCGTAAATGTTAATTGGGTTTTTGGGGCATTTGCGAAATATGATTCGCTGGTATTTTGTTTCATTTTCATTAACCCATATTTGGCGGTACATTTTTTCTTTGCCGCTGTTAAATACGTATTTGAACAGCCGCCAACGTAGTATAAGGATTGTCAGGTCGGATTGAAGAATCGGACCTGGATATAAGGCATCATTTAAACTTTTGCCATTAGTGGTAGGAGATGCATTAAATACGACTCTGACTTTTTTCGTTGTACTTCCCTCCTTTATAACAGCATGGTGAGGTAGGAAGTAACAGTCATTTGAGTCTGGCGAAATATTACCTATTTGTTTCATGTGCCCTAAGGTTTCATATTCGGATACAACTCTATTGTATTCCGTTTGAACGACTGGGTTTTTCGCAAGTCGTGTCTCGTTGCGATAGAATAGAGAACACGCACTTCTTAATGAGGGGCCTAAGTTGTTCCGAACTGTTGTGAATTTGTATAGCTCCTCGCAGTAAGTGTCATCGTTATTCATGCTCCTCTTCTTTGGAATTTCCTCTATCTCCCAGAAAGCCGCCAGTTGTTTGTCTAAAGTGACCTCGTTGAAATATGAAACTAGGGTCTTATTTGTATCAACCGCATCTGTCCGGCCTGTCAAAATCCAGCCGAACACCGTTTCCTGTGCTATTAATGTGTTTAGCACATCTTTCCTAATGCCTGGGGGTATATGTCTCCGCCCATAATTAGATCGACGGGCTCATTGACAAAGAATCGTTTGTCAGCCAGTACTAAGTCAGGGAATGCTTGCCTAGACATCGCGTTGATTTGGCAAGGTGGAAGATTCCCTGTCAGTTGTGGTAAAACCAGCATGATCGTATTGATCTCGATTAATGGGTCGGTTGATGACCGCAGTTGTATGTTGCACGCTTCTTTTACTTGTGCAGACATTTTATTATTTATGCCCGAAACTTGGACATGCAGGTGTTTGGATGGCTGATTAATTCTGCGCTTTAGTTTCTCGGTAATGAATGAACATTCAGATCCCGGGTCTATTAGGGCTCTCGCCGAATAGTCAACACCATTAAAATGAATATTAACCTGAGCTGTCCCTAGTAATACCCCTTTATTTGTATTAGCAAAACATGAGTTCACATTATTAATCGGAGCATTTTCTCTTTCAGCATTGCGCCGTATTTGAGCTTCTCGTGACGTAGATGCTCCTATAGTGTCTGAAGAACTTGTTGGTTTTGGCTGGTTCGGAATGTGAAGCAGCGTATTGTGTCTTAAATGACATGTGGAACAGTTCACTTGACTGGAGCACTTTGTGACAGTATGTCCAGCCGAAAGGCAGTTTAAGCATCCGCGAATGCTTTTAATGTGCTCAAACCGTTTATTTGGCGTTAAGCGCAGAAATTTTTCGCATTTTGCGATTCGATGTTTAGAACTTTTGCACATCTTGCACGTGGGTTTGGCTACACTAACCTGATACGACCCCAATCGTTTCGGCGATGTTTCTGCATTGACCAAGATACGTTTGTTTTCGTATCGGTCACACAAATTTTTCCACGCTGTGTCGAAACCGTCTGTCGTTAAGGAACACAGTTCCATTATTTCTTTGGCCTCCCCTTGGGTTTTTTGCCTTAAATAGTATAGTTTTTGTACTGCATGGAGTTTACTATTATTAATATATATAGCAGTGAACATGTCCCTCAAAGACGGCCATGAAATATAGTCACCTTTGAAAATATCCGTATCACACGCTGGCAGGCGCACATGATATTCCATATTATCTGAGACATGTACTTTCTTATCTTTCTTTTCAAAATCTTCCAAACGCTCAGTTATTGCCGCCTGACACTTTAGGAAGCTGAAATAGCAAATTCTATGCTTCTTTTTGATAGCCGATAAGTCCTTTGACTCAAGCTCTGATGAACCTACGAGCTTTTCGTATGTCACCTTCGTAGCTTCCCACAGAGTTTTTAACTGATCCCTTTGGTATATTAGGGAGTGTTTACTGTGTTGTGGAGGTGACATGTCGTTGAAGTTATTTTCATACTCCGTCACTGCATCTGCTTGGCGAGTATAGGTCTCCATTGTGTATAAAAATGAAAACCGATTAATTTATAAAAAACTAAGAAGAAATTGCCTTTGCAGAGTGTAGTGAGTGAAAATGTGGCCAAAGGACCAAACTTGGAAGTGATAATGTGATTAGTGAAAAGATTTGGTGTATGCGTATGTATACACAAATTTACCAATTGATTGCGTAAGCCGATAAGTTATGGCTAACGTAAAAAAAAGACTGTATAGAGG
The DNA here is from genome assembly GCF_040869045.1 of Eurosta solidaginis. Classification (NCBI taxonomy): domain Eukaryota; kingdom Metazoa; phylum Arthropoda; class Insecta; order Diptera; family Tephritidae; genus Eurosta; species Eurosta solidaginis. The sequence continues at coordinate 15,809,318 of NC_090324.1, forward strand.
CTTATGTGCTAAGTGGGATAAGTACAATTTCGTGGTGGCAACAGCGCGTACCCACGTAAATGTTAAGGAATGTGCTAACGCAGATTTGCTACTGTATTGTCTAAGCCAATAAGTAATGGCTAGTACGCTTGTTATGGACTTTTTGGTAATTTAACCAAGGACTGTGAACTTTTTTATCACAAAGTTAGATCAGTCAAAACTGATTTGTGTATTGCCGCAAGTGAGAATAATAATTCTTCAATTTTTTAAATAATTGTGCAAGGAATAAGGCTATTGGCCACCCAAACAACAACAACAATATGTGTGTATGAAACTAGGTGCACTTTGTGCTATAGCAACAAACTAAATTGCGATCGTATTGCCGGTGTAAATAACCGCAAGTGATTTTTGTGTGGAAAATGTGTTTAATTGAATGTGCGCGCAAATTAAATTAATTTTTTTGGTTAAATAACCTTAAAAATCAAAATATAATTATGTGAATATCTATTTTTTCTATGAAAATTATGCAAAGACGAAAGTAAAACAGTGGCGCTAGTCGGTGTTTAGGTTATGTTAACCTTTTGGAGCAGTGTTGTGCTACCTTAAGCTGTGTCCGGAAAATCTTACCGCGGGTGGGGATTATTCCGGATAGTCAAAAGGCGTGATGCACAAACTTTAAGAAACTGCGTTAAGCGCTTTTTTTTCTATTTTTGTACGAAATATAAATTTTTTTCACTTAACACTCACTTGTACTTTTTGATCGGAAATAACCAATTTATAATTTTATTTCGAAAGATTTATTAACAACAAAAAAACTACCTCGCACGGAATAAACCACGTAACTTTTAATTAATTCGTTGATCCGGAGTAATAGATTGATTTTTTTGTGGATGTCGGAGTTGTTGATGTTGGTGTTGCCAAAGGGGTCGTTGTGTGCAAACACTGCCGATTATGTTATCACGATTGTAAATTTGGTTCATATTAGCTTTCTTGAACTTTTGACTACTTCTGATTACTTGCCTAGGGAGTGGAGTGGACTGTAATTATGTGACTGGCTCTCTTTACCGGCGTGGTAAGGACCATGGATGGAAATGTGTGGTGGCAACGGCGCGCACCCACGTATTTGTTAAAGATTGGTTAAGGCGAGAACAAAGTGAAGAAAATAAGAACACCAAAAAAGTTTCATGTTAATAAAGAGGAATTACAATTGATTTATTTTATTAACCGTACAGAAATACAACAAATGTTAAGAAATTGTTTAACAAATGTTGTAGAAAATGGTATATAATAATAATTTTAAAAATTTGCACTTACGTGAACGTGAGATGATACCGTGTAGCTTCGCTGGCTGCTGGATTGAAAGAGAACGAACCTCTTTGCAACAAAACCTATGAACCCGCGATACAGCACCTTCGTTGGGTTTCCCGGCAATAAAGTTGTATACCGCGGGCGCACAGCGGTAAATGTAAAATACACATACGTAATACCACTCACACATGACCGTGTGCTAGTGACTGCAAACATGTGTGGGTGGCAGCGAATTATGTTACGAGGGGGGTAGGTATATTAAGGTTTGTGACCTAAACAAAATGTAATATCAATTATCCAAGTCGTTCGGAAGCTGTAGGTCGTGTTTTCATGAAGTGTCTGCTGGCTTCAGTCTTAAGCTAGCAGACACTCCCGTTTCTCGGAACCGGACGCAGCTTTAAATTTTTTTTTTGCGGTATTAAATTGCCAATAAATGTAATATCAATTATCCAAGTCATTCGGAAGCTGTAGGTCGTGTTTTCACGAAGTGTCTGCTGGCTTGAGTTTTAAGCTAGCAGACGCTCCCGTTTCTCGGAACCGGACGGAGCTTTAAATTTTTTTTGCGTTATTAAATTGCCATTAAATGTAATATCAATTATCCAAGTCGTTCAGAAGCTGTAGGTCGTGTTTTCACGAAGTGTCTGCTGGCTTGAGTCTTAAGCTAGCAGACACTCCCGTTTCTCGGAAATGGACGTAGTTTTAAATTTTTTGTTTGCGGTATTAAATTGCCAATAAATGTAATATCAATTATCCAAGTTGTTCGGAAGTCGTAGGTCGTGTTTTCAGGAAGTGTCTGCTGGCTTGAGTCTTAAGCTAGCAGCCACTCCCGTTTCTCGGAACTGGACGCAGCTTTAAATTTTTTTTTTGCGGTATTAAATTGCCAATAAATGTAATATCAATTATCCAAGTCGTTCGGAGACTGTAGGTCGTGTTTTCACGAAGTGTCTGCTGGCTTGAGTCTTAAACTAGCAGGCACTCCCGTTTATCGGAACGGGATGCAGCTTTAAATTTTTTTTGCGGTATTAAATTGCCAATAAATGTAGTATCAATTATCCAAGTCATTCGGAAGTCGTAGGTCGTGTTTTCACGAAGTGTCTGCTGGCTTGAGTCTTAAGCTAGCAGACATCCCGTTTCTCGAAACCTGAGGCAGCTTTAAATTTTTTTTTGCGGTATTAAATTGCCAATTAATGTAAAATCAATTATCGAAGTCGTTCGGAAGCTGTAGGTCGTGTTTTCACGAAGTGTCTGCTGGCTTGAGTCTTAAGCTAGCAGACACTCCCGTTTCTCGGAACCGGACGCAGCAAAAATTATAGTGTGTCTGCCACCTTAATAGGACCCATTTTAAATAAAAAAAAAAAATAAATGTAAGGCGCGATAACCTCCGAAGAGATCTAAGGCCGAGCTTCTCTTCCAATTTGCGTCGTGCTCCTCTTGATTTTCCCTACAAATTGGCCGGACGGGACCTACATATTTTATGCCGACTCCGAACGGCATCTGCAAAGCAGATGAGTTTTCACTGAGAGCTTTTCATGGCAGAAATACACCCGGAGTGCTTGCCAAACACTGCCGAGGGGCGACCCCGCTTAGAAAAATTGTCTTCTAATTGAAAAATCTTATTTCTAAAATTTTGATGTTGCTTTGCCCGGGAGTTGAACCCAGGGCATACGGTGTGATAGGCGGAGCACGCTACCCATTACACCACGGTGGACCCATTTTATCTCTGCGTTATTCTCCACTTCTATGACCGAAAAAAGGTGTGTGTCCAGTATTAATCGCAACCGATTCAGCGTGCGTGTTTCCGCTATTTAGAACAACCCGTTTTGTAGCAATTTATTAACAACTGCCGCAAGTCTTCAATAATTGCCTCTAGATGTGTCTCCTAAACATTATCTAAGCGTTTTTTTTAACCAAAAATGTAGATGTATATGAAGAGTATAGAAGAGAAAGATGTATTTCATAATTTATGTTCTTTAGAATGGGCCAGATATAAAAAGTTAAATTGTTTCTTTTGGTATAGTAATAATATGGTTCAGGACAATGAAAAAGGTGGTCCTTAAAAATTGCAGCTTTTAATTTTTATGTTAAGAAGTGCCTCATCGCGATTTTAGTTTCCCCATACAAAATTACATGGGAAGGTTTTGATTTTTTATTTGAAGTGTACCTGCGATTCAACGACTGGATCGTAAATGATGAGCAATACCCGTTCGTATAAAAAATTGGACGATTTAAAAAAAAGGTCTAAAGAGATTTTTCACTAAGGCGAATGTTTGAAAGATATTCTGGGTTGAAAGTCAACCCCAAATGCAAAGATCTGCATATTTTACCTAAACTTTGTAACAAACACTTAGACTCTTAAGAAGACTTCTGGTTATGCAGTGTTTTAGCCAATTAAATTTGAGTAAGACAAAGTGTGAGTTTCAAGTAGCCGGGTTGATTTTTAAATATTTTTTAAGACTAAATTACGCACTTTTGCCATATATTCCAGGCGAATAAGTTTTTTGGTGCAACTTTTCCGGACCATTTAAGTAAAAGTCAATAAAACGTAGGTACAGTCCGAACAAAAATTCCCATGTAATTTGTGAGAGAAAACTAGATTCAAATGATCCACCTCTTAACATTAAAATTAAAAGCTGCAATTTTTACAAGCTAAATTTTGCGTTGTCCTCAACAATATTTTCTAATAGCTTGCGCGCAGGAGATCTACCCTAGTGCGTGCATATGAAAATAGATATGTACAATGTGGACGCCAGGGTTGCCGTTTAGATACAATTGTATACATTTGGATACATTTTTAATGAGTGGATACAAAGCTACAAAAACTCTAAAATGGAAAAAAAATTTTACTTCGGAAGATTTCAGCTCTGTCAAATTTTCAATAAGATTTTTAAAAAATGTTTGAATATGCAGTTTATAGTAAATCAAAATTTATTTATTTTGTTGGTATGGTTTTGTTTAAAATAAGTAGTGTTTGTTAAAAAACGTATAAATAATAAAAACGGCTAAATAAACGTGTTTCGATATGTTAAATAGAAAAACCATTATAACAGCGACATTTATTTAAAACTGAGCTTTGGTAAGATTTTGTAAAATTCAGCTTTTAGCCAAAATAATGGGGTGATGTTTTGTTCTAAATATTTTTAATTTCAGAATTTTGTTTCACATATTATACAAAATTCAGACGAAATGACTCAAAAACTATGTATCAATCTATTGAAACGAATTGATACATTTCTTCAGAAATGATACACTTTTGGAACAAAAAAATTGCGCAAGTGGCAACGCTGGAACTTACATTCATGCTAGCGAGTATACTTACTACAAATGATTTGTGTAATGAGTAAATTTAGTTGCATGAATGTGTTGATTGTGTATATGTTAGCACAAATATTACGTTTGCTAATATGATGGTTTCTTAAATACATCTCGCTCTCCTATTTTTCGAAAATCAGAGAAAAGTTTGTATTTCGATATGGTTCAAATGGCATGCGCGCAGGATTTCTTCGCTAGCGGGTAGATACATATGGAAAAGTGCACATTAAGTTGCTTCGAAAAAAATTTTGTCCAACTTCTATCCTCTCAAATGTTTCTATTGGATGTAAAAATAAAACCCTCACCAAAGTTTGGTCCTATTACTCCACCCTAATGGGTACCCGAAAAACGGATTTCCCCCCTAGTTTTAAGGTCTACAAACAACTCTTCAATATATAGAGATCTTAATTATGATTTTATTTTTTATTTGAAATTATGTTCTTTGAAGAAATTGTGTAAACAGTTATTTGACACTTAAAATGTGTATTGAGATGATAAAGCGTAAACTAAAATAGCCATAACTAAAATACATAATATAAAAATAACATAAATTCGTAATTAAGTTCTCAATATCTTAAGAGTGTTTTCGTTGTGATTAGAAAAAAATCAAAAAACCTTTTTGTAACCTGTACAAGACCTCAAAACTAGGCAAAACGCCACATAAAAGATTTTCGTAAAAAGTTGAGTAAATTCAAGTTAGGACAAAAAATAATGTTTCCCATGTTAACGAAATGGGAAAATAAAATAAAAATACCGCTCTTTAAATAAAATAGAAACATTTGAGAAGATAAAATTGAAAAATGTTTTTTCTCGGCGCACCCTAAAGCACATATGTTCATACATATGTACTAGAGATATACGCCGCCGATAAACGCCACCGCCGCCGCCGATTTTGGTCGTTTTTCGCACGCCGCCGCCGAATGTCAAAAATATCGGCGTGGCGGCGCGGCGTCCGACGCGTTACTATATTTTCTACTCGTTTAAGACTGTTTAGGCCATTATTGTTCATGTCGAAAATTCGTCGGATATGGTCGAAAGTGGTATCAACGGATGCGCATCACTGCCAGTTATAAGAAACTAATAGCGAAATTTAACTCTTTATAACTATTCAAAAGTTATTTAAAATAACAGGCGCTTTCGATGTCAACTCAACACGGACTTTCCATCACCCAATTCATAAAGTTATTAAAACAAAATACTAAAAGAAAATTTATATAATAAATTTATATGCTCACTTTGCATAATTCAAATAAAATGACCCAAGGCGAACATGTTTTTTCATTGTCCTCAAGAATAAGCGAAATCAGTGATGCAAAATCCTTTAGTAGGTTCTAGGGGCATAAACACTCCTTTGAAATTATTCTTACCTCATACTTAAGTTGAGGATATATGTACTTATGAGAAGGGTTTGAAAAATCACTAAGTCTTGCATTCAAACATCTGCTGTTTATTTGCGAAGCTATACAATAGCGTATGAAATGTTAATTTTGATTTTCACCCTTCATCCTTCAACTACCAAGTCACCCGGGTGGACATTTCCTAAAGTTGGCGGCCCTATCCAAAACTAGTCCCTTGGAGTGAATCACATTGATTATAGCCTATCAACCAAGTTTAAATATCACCTACACGTTACGGCTCTTTTTACAATTGTGAATACGTAGGCACATATATCTACCAGGTGAGGCTTTGTCCTTCGCAAGAACACTCAAAGTGGTGAAGCAAAAGCTTTCCCAAGCCAGTGGAACTAATGACGGTGTGTGATACTACCCTAACGTAGTGGACAGTCGTAACTTGTCTGAAAACTGAAGCTACGCGGTCATCCATAATGAACTCCTATATCGTAAGGCCGGAAAACAGTAGTTAACAACTTTCAACTTAAAATCCGTCGACTTTCATTCTAAATTTAATTTAACGAAGACTATTGAAATCAATGTTGTGAACACAAACGTCTGCAATCTTTGGTCTACATTTTAAAAATTTTATCCAGGGTCCTTGTAAAATTTTAATTATATAGATGCGCCGAGGAGTATACGGATTTTCACCCATGACGCAATGACATCCACTTAGACTGCTTATGATTTCGAGGGCGGTATCTTTGGCGAATAGCCACTTCCTAACGTTTCAAAGTGTAGCTCGGCAGCATAGCGCGACAAAAGCATCCGTTGGAAAGTCTTCGGAGCAACACCTAGAGCTTCTAGGAAAGTGACGTCGACGAAGGTATGAGTTCGAAGTCGCAGTCTTATAGCTTCTGTACTGGCATATGTTGTGAGGCTCAGGAGGCGTGGTAGCGACTGGTGGTAGGGATTCGTACTGTTCGCACATCGGAATGTTAGCTCTTAAAAACAGCCAAAAAACTGGAGGCGCCCTGTGCCACGATAGTCATGAGTATTAATAGACCATTCATAGCAATCCTAAGTCGCCTTTATGCGTGACCGCCAAGGAGCCACAAATGATTTAAAGAAATTGTGTTCGCGACGATTATTAGGAGTTAACCCTAGGTGAAACTGCGCTTTGCACGAGATATACAGGCAAAAGTGTGACTATTTTATGTATCTCTATTTCTTTTCAGCAGACGCAGCAGTACCAATTCCAAAGACCGGGGTTAGGTTCGATGCCTCTCTGGAGCATGCGAACGAGGGACAATCCCTTCGGAAGGACCTACTCCTGAAAATTTTTGAACGGTATGCGAGATTTTGATGCAAAAACCCCGGATCTCTCCGAAATGGCCAACACGTTGATTTCCTTAAATACATATAAACAAAACCTTTCCAAATTTTTTTCCTTTTTAATAGAAAAATCAATCTTTTAAAGTAAGAAAACCGGCGTACGCCGGCGCGCCGCCTACGCCGCCGCCGCCGATAAAGTGATCGGCGTAAACCTCTAATATGTACCCGTTATTAGAAATCCTGCGCGCAAGCAAGAAAATACAAATACGAAAGACAAACTTTTCTCTGATTTTCGAAAGAAAGAAGACTGAAATGTATTTTATAAACCTTTATAGTAGCAAATATATCTTGTGTAAACACAAAAACAATCAACATATTGATGCAACTAAATTTACGCATTACTTAAATCATTTGTAGCAAGTATGCGCGCTACCATGTACAATCGTACATATGTACATATGTTGATACTTCGCGAAAAAGTGTCTGCTGGCTTGAGACTTGAAGCCACGTCACATAAGCAGTTTTTCATATATGTGGATGCGTTTAACTCAATCTTATGCATTATGCGTACAAAATATGTTAGAAAGTAAATTTCTTGTATAGTGAGAATGTTGTTAACAGTGTTTCGAAAAATTTTTGAATGTGAATGGGCAAGGCTAAATAAACCTCAATTTCCAAGTCTTTCCTTCATATTGTGACGAATATTAGCACCACTAAGGCATACTATCATCTCTAAGCCGATACTAAGCAGTCACTTGTATCTACATAAACAAATCAATCATTATATCTACACATATCTACATACAAGAAGCGGAAATATATGCACAAACACATGCATATGTATATCTGAGATGCTCACAAAAGTATGCAATCATCGGTCGAAGTATCACTCACATATACACGCGCATATGAGAAGCTATAAACGTGCATCTGTAGTTTATAACTGGCAAACAAGTAATAAATTCTAGAAAGAGAAACGCCTAGAAGTATGCCGACGAGGAAATCGAAGAGTATAAAAGCAGCACCAACTGGGGAGTGGGCAATCAGTTTCATTTAAGCTCGCTAGCAGTTCCGAAGTATAAGTGTTATTGTGAAGTATTTTCAAAGTAGTCTAATAAATACCATTTTGTCTTATTGAATATTGTGGTCATTTATTCAACAGTTTAGCGATACGAACGTTAGTAGAAGGTTGCAAATAAGAGGAATTTCACTAAATTGGTTACAATTGGTGTCAGAAGAGGAATTTTTGAATAAATTCCGAAGATTGCGAATACAACTTGGGCATGGTAAAGTTGGGTGAATTGATGATCCAGCAACTGAAGAAGGAGTTGGAGAGCCGTGGATTGAATACAACCGGCAATAAACTCGAACTTCAGGCACGACTACGAAACACTATGGAATCGGAAGGAGTTAATATGGATGATGATGTCTTTCATCCTGATGGGGATGAGACAACAACAAAAATTTAAGAGAAAAATGAAACATCGCAGACAGTTACGAGCACAGACTTGAACATGATTTTGGCTGAAATATCTGCTCAAACATCGACAATGGCATCTCAACTGGAATCGCAGGAGACATGTATAACATCCAGGATGGAAACACAACTAGAATCCCAGGAGAACCGTATAACATCCAAGATTGAAGCCCAGGAAAAACAAATGCCATCCCAACTGGAATCGCAGGAGACACGCATAATATTAAAAATTGAAGCACAAGAAACGCGTATTTTAGAAATGTCGACACAGATTACATCAAAGATGGAAACACAACTGAAAGAGCAAGAGGCACACATAACAGCACAACTCGAAGCGCAAGAGGCGCGTATATCATCAAAACCCCAAGCGCGTATGGATGAGGAAATAACGCTGTTTGAGGAAAAAATTTAAACCGAGGTGGATGCTTTCAGGGGTCGTATACAGGAGTTGCAATTAAATCGCCCAGCTGTTTCAGCAAGCAATACGAAGGTAAAAACTTCATCTTTTGACGGCTCTGTTCCTTTCCAGGAATTTAAGCTTAAATTTGAGAAGACGTCAGCAGTTAACAACTGGAATACGGAAGATAAGGTTGCTGCGCTGTTCGTCGCATTGAAAGGACCTGCAGCTGAAATCTTACAGACTATTCAAGAGTACGATCGGAACAGTTATGAAGCATTGATGGCCGTTGTCGAGAGACGTTATGGATGCGAGCATAGGAAACAGATATACCAAATTGAGTTGCAAAACCGTTACCAAAAGGCGAATGGAACCTTGCAGGAATTTGCGTCGGATGTTGAAAGATTGGCACATCTCGCAAATGCAGATGCACCCGTGGAATACACCGAGAGGGTTAAAATTCTGAGCTTTATAAATTGAATACGGGATGTCGAAACGAAACCAGCTACATATGCGAACCCAAAGCCAACATTTGTTGAAACGGTATCCCATGCACTTTCTCAGGAAACAACGTCGCTTCTGTGTAAGCCAGTTTTCAAAGCACGCCGTGTGGAAGTGGAAAGGCCAGACGGGGTGAACACAATATTGGAGGCGCTGAAAGGATCGCAAAAGCGAAGTGAAAGAGTTAACAAATGCTTCAAATGTGGGAAGCCCGGTCACATTGCACGTCATTGCGACCTTGATCCAAGTGGTTTCAACAGCATGGGTGGTCTTAATAACAAAGCAGGAGGGGATGAGCAAGAGCGAGTCAAATGTAGAGATCGAGAGCTAGCTCCAGTTATTGAATGTCCTGTGATATCTGTGTCACAATTTTGAAGAAAATCAAGCAGTCTTACCGTCAAAGGTAATGTGGATGGTGAAATGTTCAAATAAAAGATTAGGATACTTTGGATGTCAGATAGTGATTGTTTTTATTAAAAGAAATTCTTTCCCTTTTATACATAATTTCTTAACCTATACATTCAGAATTATTCGAATACTTACGAACTAAAGATATGTAGATTTGCATTAGTGTTGTGTATATATGTAGATTTGTATTAATAGTATGCATATATGTAGATTAGTATAAACGGTATGCATACATGTAGATTTGTATTAATAGTATGTATATTTGTAGATTTGTATAAACAGTATGCATACATGAAGATTTGTATTAATAGTATGCATATATGTAGATTGGTATAAACGGTATGCATACATGTAGATTTGTATGCAAAGTCAGCAGATTGCTATTCATGTAAAAAGTTTGTATGTGAATATTTGGTTAATTCACATTATTGGTTGTATGTAAATATTTTGGTGGCAAACTAACATTGACGATCGGCAAGTGTATTGAACGGGGTGAGTGACTAAGCAAAATCTGTAATGTGTGAACTGACAAGGGTTTCATATTCAGCATTCCATTGATGTTGGCTTACCGCTGTGTTAGGTCAATGTAATTTATGTCGCATAATATTGTAATATGATTATGCTATTACAAAAATGTATTGGTATAGAAGTTCATGATGAGTAATGCCGCAAATGTATTGCATAGGTGGGTATGACGTATAATGCTACACCATCCGCCTTAGAAAAAGAGGATTATATAATTGTTTTGTGAACAATTGTATAAGACTCTTTGTTCGAGTTTTAAATGATTTTGGTATTTTACTGTAACTTGATATTATAGTGAAGGAGTTTGTGTACTTTGTTTCTAATTTGCTGACCTTGATACTTTTATTATTTTTACATTTTATATATATGTTTTAACAATGTTTTGTACAAATCTTTGTTTTTTCAAAATTTTAAATTTAACGATTATTTTACTTATTTTATTTATTTTCTATATTTTCCTTATTTTACAGCCGGATTTTAAATGTGTCGACCCACCTAAAATCCTCTTGTTTCTAGAAGTTTTTATTAAATAACCGAGTAAATTGGAATGCTTATTTTACAATTATTTGCTTTACTTATCAAAAGGTGTTTCAAATGTGTTTAAGCCTATTCTTATGGACTATTAATTCCTTATTTTGTAGGTAGGTTAAAGTAGAAATGTTTCCTATTACTATTTTCTAATCTATTGGGGTTAAAGTAAAGTATTTTTCCTAATATGTAAAATTATGACCTTAGGAGACCCAGACAATAAATGTTTGTATTTATTTTATTTTCTTAAACTAATTCCGCATATTATTCAAGGAAAAAAAACATTTTTCTTCACTTGACATTTTTCCAATCATAATAAGGTAAATCTGTAATAAATTACATAGAAAATAGAGGGGTTGCTGACGGAAGAGCGGGTAGCTATGTATTGGTAGTAGTTCTATTAATGGATAAGTGGGAGGTACAGTGGGTGCAAAAGTTTTTCGTATCTTTAAATGTTCTTTTTATATTTTCGATAATTTCATATTTTCCAGCAATTTCTTTGATCTTATTTGTTATGTGATTTCTGCGGCGGTCACCAAGACAGAATTGTCATGACCTTTATGAAGAATTTATTTTTATTTTTATACCGCGATTTGTCACTTTCACAACCTTTTTGGGTTTGTGCAATTATTTGATCTTAGAGAACTTGGGTACCTACTTTTATTATTTTAAATTTGCCTACTCGAGTAAATATTCAATTATTTTTCACCAATTTGTCCCTCAGGACAACTGTGTTAATTTCTTTTTCTTGTCTGTATTTATAAATATTTTTGGCGACTCTTTATTGAAAAATATATTATAAGGAATTTCGCCAGTTGTTGAGTGAATAATTGTGTGATTGTAAGTATAAAGTACTTGCTCGATTTCTAAATATTTCTATTCTTTGTCTTCTGATGTATTTATTATTCTTAATTTTTCATTGAGGGTTTTATGCAAACGCTCAATATCGCCTATGCCTGTTTTCCCCGTTGTTACTTCAACTAGTATATTTAACTGATTACACCATTGTTTGATGATTAAATTATTAAGGCCTTGATCTTGGTCAATTTTCATAATTTTGGGAGGTCCCATAGTATTAAATACTTTTAGCAACCCTCTTTTCGTCTCAAGCCAGTTGAGTGCTTTTACCTTCTCCACCATAGCGAATTTAGAAAATATATTTATACAAGTCAAATAATATTCATTGTTCCATTTCCAAAAATCTAAAACAAATTTTTCTCTAATTTCATATATCGGAGGAGTAACTTTGAATGGAAGTTTATTTGCAATATGGTCAATTTTGCAGTGATTGCCTACTCGAGTAAATATTCAATTATTTTTCACCAATTTGTCCCTCAGGACAACTGTGTTTTTCTTAAAAATTTCAAGTCCTGGATTGGCGGTATTTGTACAACGTGTGTATAGCCTGATAAGTAATTGTCCTAAGTCAATTTTATCATCTTCAATCAGGTTGCTTATATTTCTTACGCTACCATTTTAGGAGCGCGAAATGTCTTATTGCTGCAATTTTATATAGCGCTTCACTTATATTTGTATAGGTTCTCTTTGTGACTTTTCTTCATTCTTTTCTTTTTTGTTGTTATGGGCTGGTTTTAAAATTTTTCTTGTTCTTAGTTTTTGCCTATTTCCACTGTCCTAGTATTTTCTATTGCTTCATGACTATTTTTGTCAGGAGCATTCAGTAGGGTTATGCAAATTTTTGATTTGCTGTTCACTTTAGGCAGGGCTGCTTTTACTGACGCTTGTAACATTTTTAGATTTATTATTTGAGATTTACTTGAATTGTTTATTGCTCTTCCTCAGCTTTGTGTTTGGTTTAGGTAATGGGTTGCAAAAATTGCTGTTTCTTAGATACGATCTGTGGCGGGTTTTACCTGCCTATATTTGTGCTTCATATAATTTTTGAGCATCATGGCTATTGTGATGATCAATAGCATGAATACACAACCTACAACTGCAAACCAAACATCTGGAATGTTCGGAATATTTTCTGTATCTACCTTAGTTGGTGGCTCATACTTGGTTATCTTGTTCTCTGTAGTTTCAGAGCTTTCTTTCCTTAGTTCATATCCGGCTATCACTATCATGATGCCACCACCAAGCCATGCGGAAAATTTTCTATAATTATCTTTCTGAGAAATGAAGTAAATTTAATTTTTAATAAAATTTTTGATTTTAGTATTTATCCTATGCATTCCATTTTACTTGTTTATTTAGTTAACATTATTAAAGTATAAGAAAAAATTTTATTATTAACGGAAAAATTTGTTTGACTTAAAAAAAATTTTTGCATTTGTATTTTTTTTCGATTTACAAAATATTTTAAAAATTAATTTTATGCCGTTTTGCTCATCTATTTTCCTTTATTTAATTAATATTATAGAAGCTTTTGTATAAAATTAGTTTTTAAAATTTTTTGATTTTGTTAAAAAAAAATTTTAATTAAATATTTTTGACATTTCTATTTTTCTTAAAATTGAAATTTTTTTTTTTTGATTTTCTTTAAAACGAATCGTTTTGCATATTATTTTCAATTCCTACATTGAGAAAAAGAAAAAAAAACTTCTAAGCAAAAACTTTCGTTTTTGCTCATAGTTTAGCGTCCATAAAGGCCGCCCAATTTTTTTCTAATTTTATACCTACTTATATTTTATATTGCTGCCAGTTAGAATATTGCTGGTTACCAATCTTCATATTTTACGCTGCCAGCCTTAGTGCTGATCTATTGTTATTGTAGATATTCCACTTGATTTATGCCCGCTCGCCAGTCATGCTGCCAGTTGTTTCCTGTTTTGCTGCTAAATTACTCAGATTTATTCCACCCTTTTATGCGTTGTAAAAGATGTAAATATCGCCTGCCAAATTGCTCGTATGTTGGTTGTTTGAAATTAATGCATTCTATTAGGTGGTTGAACATAATTCCTGTGGTTTGTGTTTGCAATTGCGTTTGCGTATATGCGTATGCGTTAAATTGATTTTTGTTGGTTGCTTGGAAATAATTCCTTGGTTTGTGTTTGCATTTGGGTATTCATATGCGTTATTTATCCTTTGCTCCTTCCAAATTATTTGTTTTGATCAGCAACTTTTTAATTAAAAGATTGAACTGGCAGGATCTTTTCCAGTCAGATCGTTTTTTAGCAGTTGTGCTGATTTGATCTGAACTGGCAGGATCGCCATGAAATGTTCAAATAAAGGATTAGGAGACTTTGGATGTCAGATAGTGATTGTTTTTATTAAAAGAAATTATTTCCCTTTTATACATAATTTCTTAACCTATACATTCATAATTATTCTAATACTTACGAGCTAAAGATATGTAGATTTGTATTAGTGGTGAGTATATATGTAGATTTGTATTAATAGTATGCACATATATATATTGATTTGTATAAACGGTATGCATACATGTAGATTTGTATTAATAGTATGCATATATGTAGATTTGTATAAACGGTATGCATACATGTAGATTTGTATTAATAGTATGCATATATGTAGATTGGTATAAACGGTATGCATATATGTAGATTTGTATGCAAAGTCAGCAGATTGCTATTCATGTAAAAAGTTTGTATGTGAATATTTGGATAATTAACATTATTGGTTGTATGTAAATATTTTGGTGGCAAACTAACATTGACGATCGGCAAGTGTATTGACCGGGGTGAGTGACTAAGCAAAATTTGTAATGTGTGAACTGACAAGGGTTTCATATTCGGCATTCCACTGATGTTGGCTTACCGCTGTGTTAGGTCAATGTAATTTATGTCGCATAATAATGTAATATGATTATGCTATTACAAAAATGTATTGGCATAGAAGTTCATGATGCGTAATGCCGCAAATGTATTGCATAGGTGGGCATGACGTATAATGCTACAATGGCAAAGAACGTTTACTGACTGTAGATACGGGCGCATCTCGTCCCTTAATTCGATCTGATTTGGCCAACAAGAGAGTAAATTCATTACCTGGAGCAAGGCGAGTATAACCAAGTCCAGGGAGAAGTGATATGTGAAGTCTTAATTGGTAAGGTCACGGGTCTACACAAATTCGTTGTAGCGGAGATTGTTGATGATGTCATATTGGGAGTGGACTTCTTAGTTGACCATGACATCAGGATCGATATGCAGAGAAGGATTATGCGTTGTAAGAACCAGGATGTACCACTCAACTTCAGTTTTGAGAAAGGGTGCAGCAGTAAGCGAGTGCTGGTGTAGGCGATTGGACAAATACCACCAAAGTCAAAGGTAAAACGAAATCAAAAGTACCTGCGAGAGAAACACTGGCATTGACAATGGACGCACAAAAACGAAAGAAAGAATTTCCCAGAATGAATGCGAGGGTAATTTCAAGCCAGGGCGCACTACTGTTGTGAAACTTGGGAACGATACTGATTATGCGACGTCAATCCGTCAAGCGCAAGCTCTACGAAGTAGACCATTGGCCAAACAACAGAATGTGAGGGAACGAACCATGATAATGAGTAGTAAGAGGAAAGACAGGTACGACGAGAACAAAAATTCGGAAGGTTTCTTGGAGGGGGATTTGATACTGTTATACAACCCTCACCGGCGGAAAGGTGTTCCATCCAAATTTCGGTGCAGTTGGGAAGGCCCGTACACAGTTGTGAAGAAGATTAGTGATACCATCTACCGCATACAAACCATGTGGAAACCACGAAATAGAAGGGTGATTCATTTGGAGATGCTAGCGGCGTTTAGATTATGAAATTTGTCTGATCGGGACGACCAGACTTAGGTGGAGGGCAGTGTGACGAGTATTAGCAACACTAAGGCATACCATCATCTCTAAGCCGATACTAAGCAGTCACTTGTATCTACAGAAACAAACCAATCATTATGTCTACACTTATGTACATACAAGAAGCGGAGAGGTATGCACAAACAAATGCATATATCTGAGATGCTCACAAAAGTATGCAATCATCGGTGGAAGTATCACTCACATATACACGCGCATATAAGAAGCTATAAACGCGCATCTGTATTTTATAGCTGGCGAGTTTATAGCTGGTAAACAAGTAGTAAATTCTAGAAGGAGAAACGCCTAGAAGTATGCCGACAAGGAAACCGAAGAGTATAGCAGCAGCACCAGCTGAGGCATAGGCAATCAGTCTGATTTAAGCACGCTCGCAGTTGCGAAGTATAAGTGTTAGTGTGAAGTATTTTCAAAGTAGTCTAATAAAGACCATTTTGCCTTATTGAAAATTGGAGTTATTTATTCAACAGTTTAGCGATACGAACGTTAGCAGCAGGTGGCAAATAAGAGGAATTTCACTAAATTCGTTACAATATTAATAAACGCAACATCTTGCTTGATTGTCGCGATGTTTCATAGTGTCGCGGGCTTAAGCCAGCGGATACTCACTTTTCTCGGAACCGGACACAGCTATTTTCCAATTTCGTTAACATGGGAAAAATCATTTTTTGTCCTAACTTGGATTTTACACAACTGTTTACGAAAATCTTTTATCTCCGCAAAGTTGAGTTTTTGAAGTTATTTAATAAAAAAAATAAATAAATGTAAGGCGCGATAACCTCCGAAGAGGTCTGAGGCCGAGCTTCTCTTCCAATTTGCGTCGTGCTGCTCTTGATTTTCCCTACAAATTGGCCGGACGGGACCTACATGTTTTATGCCGACTCCGAACGGCATCTGCAAGGCAGATGAGTTTTCACTGAGAGCTTTTCATGGAAGAAATACACCCGGAGCGCTTGCCAAACACTGCCGAGGGGCGACCCCGCTTAGAAAAATTTTCTTCAGAGGGTTTTAAAAGGGAGTGGTGGTAGTTGTATAGGTGGTCGCCTTTTCGAGATATCGGCATAAAGGTGGTCCAGGGGTGACTCTAGAATTTGTTTGTACGATATGGGTATCAAATGAAAGGTGTTAATGAGTATTTTAAAAGGAAGTGATCCTTAGTTCCATAGGTGGAAGCCCTTTCGAGATATCGCCATAAAGGTGGACCAGGGGTGACCCCAGAATTTGTTTGTACGATATGGGTATCAAACGAAAGGGGTTGATGATCATTTTAAAAGGGAGTGGGCCTTAGTTATATAGGTGGACCCCTTCGAGATATCGCCATAAATGTGGACCAGGAGTGACTCTAGAATGCGTTTGTACAATATGGGTATCAAGGTGTTAATGAGTATTTCAAAAGGGCGTGGGGCTTAGTTCTATAGGTGGACGCCTTTTCGAGATATCGCCATAAAGGTGGACCAGGGGTGACTCTAGAATGTGTTTGTATGATATCGGTATCAAATTAAAGGTATTAATGAGGGTTTTAAAAGAAGTGGGCCTTAGTTCTATAGGTGGTCGCCTTTTCGAGATATCGACATAAAGGTGGACCAGGGGAGACTCTAGAATATGTTTGTACGACATGGGTATCAAATGGAAGGTGTTAATGAAAACTCATCTGCCTTGCAGATGCCGTTCGGAGTCGGCATAAAATAATGTAGGTCCCGTCCGGCCAATTTGTAGGGAAAATCAAGAGGAGCACGACGCAAATTGGAAGAGAAGATCGGCCTTAGATCTCTTCGGAGGTTATCGCGCCTTACATTTATTTTTTTTTTTTTTTTATATAATACCCCGAACAATATTCCCGCCAAGATTTCAAGGGTTTTTTATTTCGCCCTGCAGAACTTTTTCATTTCATTCTACTTAATATGGTAGGTGTCACACCCATTTCACAAAGTTTTGGTAATTTTCGATATCGAAAAAGTGGGCGTGGTCATAGCCGGATTTCGGCCATTTTTTTACCAATACAAAGTGAATTCAAATAAGTTCGTGAACTGTGTTTAGTGAAAATATATCGATTTTTGCTCAAGTTATCGTGTTAACGGCCGAGCGGAAGGACAGACGGTCGACTGTGTATAAAAACTGGGCGTGGCTTCAACCGATGTCGCCCTTTTTCACAGAAATAAGTTAGCGTCCCAGAGTCTAAGCCCCTACCAAATTTCACAAGGATTGGTAAATTTTTGTTCGAATTATGGCATTAAAAGTATCCTAGACAAATTAAATGAAAAAGGGCGGAGACACTCCTATTTTGAAATTTTCTTTTATTTTTGCATTTTGTTGCACCATATTATTACTGGAGTCGAATGTTAATATAATTTACTTATATACTGTAAAGATATTAAATTTTTTGTTAAAATTCGACTTTAAAACAAATTTTTTTTAATAGTGGGCGTCGTCGTTCTCCGATTTTGCTAATTTTTATTAAGCCTATATATAGTAATAGGAGTAACGTTCCTGCCAAATTGCATCATGCTATCTTCAACGACTGCCAAATTACAGCTTGCAAAATTTTAAATTACCTTCTTTTAAAAGTGGGCGGTGCACGCCCATTTACCAAAATGTTACTAATTTTCTATTCTGCGTCATAAGTTCAACTCACCTACCAAGTTTCATCGCTTTATCCGTCTTTGGTAATGAATTATCGCACTTTTTCGGTTTTTCGAAATTTTCGATTGCGAAAAAGTGGGCGTGGTTATAGTCTGTTATTGTTCATTTTAAACAGCGATCTGAGGTGAGTTGTCAGGAACCTACATACCAAATTTCATCAAGATACCTCAAAATTTACTCAAGTTATCGTGTTAACGGACAGACGGACATGGTTCAATCAAATTTTTTTCGATGCTGATGATTTTGATATATGTAAGTCTATATCTATCTCGATTCCTTTATACCTGTACAACCAACCGTTATCCAATCAAAGTTAATATACTCTGTGAGCTCTGCTCAACTGAGTATAATTAGGGGTATCAAACAGTTGATGTTCTGGGTCACCCTGGTCCACATTTTGGTCGATATCTGGAAAACGCCTTCACATATACAACTACCACCCCTCCCTTTTAAAAGCCTCATTAATACCTTTAATTTGATACCCATATCGTACAAACACATTCTAGAGTAACTCCTGGTCCCACGCCCTTTTGAAATAATCATTAACACCTTGATACCCATATTATACAAACGCATTCTAGAGTCACTCCTGGTCCACTTTTATGGCGATATCTCGAAGGCGTCCACCTATAGAACTAAGGCCCACTCCCTTTTAAAATGCTCATCAACCCGTTTCATTTGATAGCCATATCGTACAAACGCATTCTAGAGTCACCCCTCTTCCACCTTTATGGCGATATCTCGAAACGGCGTCCACCTATGGAACTAAGGATCACTCCCTTTTAAAATACTCATTAACACTTTTTATTTGATACCCATATCGTACAAACAAATTCTAGAGTCACCCCTGGTCAACCTTTATGCCGATATCTCGAAAAGGCGACCACCTATACAACTACCACTACTCCCATTTAAAACCCTCTTTAATACCTTTAATTTGATTCCCATTCCGTACAAACACATTCTAGAGTCACCCCTGGTCCACCTTTATGGCGATAACTCGAAAAGGCGTCCACCTATAGAACTAAGCCCCACGCCCTTTTAAAATACTCATTAACACCTTTCGTGCGATACCCATATTGTGCAAACACATTGTAGAGTCACCCCTGGTCCACTTTTATGGCGATATCTCGAAAAGGCGTCCACCTATAGAACTGATTCCCACTCCCTTTTAAAATACTCATTAGCACCTTTCGTTTGATACCCATATTTTACAAACGCATTCTAGAGTCACCCCTGGTCCACCTTTATGCCGATATCTCGAAAAGGCGACCACCTATACAACTACCACCACTCCCTTTTAAAACCCTCATTAATTCCTTTAATTTGATACCCATATCGTACAAACACATTCTAGAGTCACCCCTGGTCCACCTTTATAACGATATCCCGAAAAGGCATCCACCTATAGAACTAAGGCCCACTCCCTTTTAAAATTCTCATTAACACCTTTCATTTGATACCCATATCGTACAAACAAACTCTAGAGTCATCCCTGGTCCACCTTTATGCCGATATCTCGAAAAGGCGACCACCTATACAACTCCTACCACTCCCATTTAAAACCCTCTTTAATACCTTTAATTTGATACCCATTCCGTACGAACACATTCTAGAGTAACTCCTGGTCCACCTTTATGGCGATATATCGAAAAGGCGTCCACCTATAGAACTAAGCCCCACGTCCTTTTGAAATACTCATTAACACCTTGACACCCATATTGTACAAACGCGTTCTAGAGTCACCCCTGGTCCACTTTTATGGCGATACCTCGAAGGCGTCCACCTATAGAACTAAGGCCCACTCCCTTTTAAAATGCTCATCAACCCCTTTCATTTGATACCCATATCGTACAAACACATTCTAGAGTCACCCCTGGTCCACCTTTATGACGATATCTCGAAAAGGCTTCCACCCTTAGAACTAAGGCCCGCTCCCTTTCAAAATACTCAGTAGCACCTTTCGTTTGATACCCATATTGTACATACGCATTCTAGAGTCACCCCTGGTCCACTTTGATGGCGATATCTCGAAAATAAGTCCACCTATGGAACTAAGGCCTACTCCCTTTTAAAATACTCATTAACACCTTTCATTTGATACCCATATTGTACAAACGCATTCTAGAGTCACCCCTGGTCCACCTTTATGGCGATGTCTCGAAAAGGCGTCCACCTATAGAACTAAGGCCCACTCTCTTTTAAAATACTCATTAACACCTTTCATTTGATACCCATATTGTACAAACGCATTCTAGAGTCACCCCTGGTCCACCTTTATGACGATATCTCGAAAAGGCGTCCACCCTTAGAACTAAGGCCCGCTCCCTTTTAAAATACTCATTAACACCTTTCGTGCGATATCCATATTGTGCAAACACATTGTAGAGTCACCCCTGGTCCACTTTTATGGCGATATCTCGAAAAGGCGTCCACCTAGAGAACTGATTCCCACTCCCTTTTAAAATACTCATTAGCACCTTTCGTTTGATACCCATATTTTACAAACGCATTCTAGAGTCACCCCTGGTACACCTTTATGCCGATATCTCGAAAAGGCGACCACCTATAGAACTAAGGCCCACTCCCTTTTAAAATTCTCATTAACACCTTTCATTTGATACCCATATCGTACAAACAAACTCTAGAGTCATCCCTGGTCCACTTTATGCCGATATCTCGAAAAGGCGACCATCTATACAACTACCACCACTCCCATTTAAAACCATCTTTAATACCTTTAACTTGATACCCATTCCGTACAAACACATTCTAGAGTCACCCCTGGTCCACCTTTATGGGGATACCTCGAAAAGGCGTCCACCTAGAGAACTAAGAACACGTTTCATTTGATACCCATATCGTACAAACGCATTCTAGAGTCACCCCTGGTTCACCTTTATGGCGATATTTCGAAAAGTTGTCCACCCATAGAACTAAGGCCCGCTCCCTTTTAAAATACTCATTAACACCTTTCGTTTGATACCCATATTGTACAAACGCATTCTAGAGTCACCCCTGGTCCACCTTTATGGCGATGTCTCGAAAAGGCGTCCACCTATAGAACTAAGGCCCACTCCCTTTTAAAATACTCATTAACACCTTTCATTTGATACCCATATTGCACAAACGCATTCTAGAGTCACCCCTGGTCCACCTTTATGGCGATGTCTCGAAAAGGTGTCCACCTATAGAACTAAGGCCCACTCCCTTTTAAAATACTCATTAACACCTTTCATTTGATACCCATATTGTACAAACGCATTCTAGAGTCACCCCTGGTCCACCTTTATGGCGATATCTCGAAAAGGCGTCCACCCATAGAACTAAGGCCCGCTCCCTTTTAAAATACTCATTAACACCTTTCGTTTGATACCCATATTGTAGATACGCATTCTAGAGTCACCCCTGGTCCACCTTTATGGCGATAGCTCGAAAAGAAGTCCACCTATAGAACTAAGGCCTACTCCCTTTTAAAATACTTATTAACAACTTTCATTTGATATCCATATCGTACAAACAAATTCGAGAGTCATCCCTGGTCCACATTTATGGCGATACCTCGAAAAGGTGTCCACCTATAGAACTAAGGCCCACGCCCTTTTAAAATACTCATTAACACCTTTCGTTTGATACCCATATTGTACAAACGCATTCTAGAGTCACCCTGGTCCACCTTTATGGCGATGTCTCGAAAAGGCGTCCACCTATAGAACTAAGGCCCACTCCCTTTTAAAATACTCATTAACACCTTTCATTTGATACCCATATTGCACAAACGCATTCTAGAGTCACCCCTGGTCCACCTTTATGGCGATGTCTCGAAAAGGTGTCCACCTATAGAACTAAGGCCCACTCCCTTTTAAAATACTCATTAACACCTTTCATTTGATACCCATATTGTACATACGCATTCTAGAGTCACCCCTGGTCCACCTTTATGGCGATAGCTCGAAAAGAAGTCCACCTATAGAACTAAGGCCCGCTCCCTTTTAAAATACTCATTAACACCTTTCGTTTGATACCCATATTGTACAAACGCATTCTAGAGTCACCCCTGGTCCACCTTTATGGCGATGTCTCGAAAAGGCGTCCACCTATAGAACTAAGGCTCACTCCCTTTTAAAATACTCATTAACACCTTTCATTTGATACCCATATTGCACAAACGCATTCTAGAGTCACCCCTGGTCCACCTTTATGGCGATGTCTCGAAAAGGTGTCCACCTATAGAACTAAGGCCCACTCCCTTTTAAAATACTCATTAACACCTTTCATTTGATACCCATATTGTACATACGCATTCTAGAGTCACCCCTGGTCCACCTTTATGGCGATAGCTCGAAAAGAAGTCCACCTATAGAACTAAGGCCTACTCCCTTTTAAAATACTTATTAACAACTTTCATTTGATATCCATATCGTACAAACAAATTCGAGAGTCATCCCTGGTCCACCTTTATGGCGATACCTCGAAAAGGTGTCCACCTATAGAACTAAGGCCCACGCCCTTTTAAAATACTCATTAACACCTTTCGTTTGATACCCATATCGTACAAACAAATTCTAGAGTCAGCCCTGGTCCCCCTTTATGGCGATATCCCTAAATGGCGTCCACCTATAGAACCATGACCCTCTTAAAATACTCTTTAATACCATCCATTTGATACACATGTCATACAAACACATTCCAGGGTTACCCTAGGTTCATTTTCCTACATGGTGATTTTCCCTTACTTTGTCTCCATAGCTCTCAACTGAGTATGTAATGTTCGGTTACACCCGAACTTAGCCTTCCTTACTTGTTATATATATATATATATATATATATATAAATAACATTAAAAACACACGAGTTTAGGTTTAACCGAATTTTGATCACCTTTTATTCACTTCAAGTGCTTAAACAATAATGATCCTTAATTTTAATTCTACGATGTCATCACCCACACTTCGAGCTCATATCTCTGGTATATGAGACGAAATGTGGGAGAGACGTTTTGGGAGTGTAACGACACACGTACATATGTAGTCGACATATATACGTATATATGCCACTCCTCCCAACTTTAAAACTGTCCCTAGCTCTTAACTAGAGTACTTATATTTATATTCATTGTATTTTTCATTTTTATATTTCGTAATTATTACGGTAAGACGATTGATTAACATAGCTTAAGTTTAAGATTAATGATGTTTATAAAAAATAGTAAAAATCTGCAATAAATAAAAAAATTCATTTGTTCAATAATTTTTTTCTTCCTTTTAAACTGAGTTTTATACTTTCTAGCTTTTTGATTTTAAAATTTTACAATATGATGCTCCCCATCTTCTTCTGTTTTTAACAATCTTACTTGTGTATATGGATTACATATTTTATCTAGTATTTTTCTTGCATTTTCAGTATTTACAAAATGAGTATCAATTTATTTTTCTTGTCTGTATTTATTAATATTTTCAATTCTTTTTTCTTTGATTGCTTGGAGATCATTTTTGGCGACTATTTATTGAAAAATATATTATAAGGAATTTCGTCAGTTGTTGAGTGAATAATTGTGTGATTGTAAGTATAAAGTACTTGCTCGATTTCTAAATATTTCTATTCTTTGTCTTCTGATGTATTTATTATTCTTAATTTTTCATTAAGGGTTTTATGCAAACGCTCAATATCGCCTATGCCTGTTTTCAGCGTTGTTACTTCAACTAGTATATTTAACTGATTACACCATTGTTTGATGTTTAAATTATTAAGGCCTTGATCTTGGTCAATTTTCATAATTTTGGGAGGTCCCATAGTATTAAATACTTTTAGCAACCCTCTTTTCGTCTCAAGCCAGTTGATTGCTTTTACCTTCTCCACCATAGCGAATTTAGAAAATATATCTATACAAGTCAAATAATATTCATTGTTCCATTTCCAAAAATCTAAAACAAATTTTTCTCTAATTTCATATATCGGAGGAGTAACTTTGAATGGAAGTTTATTTGCAATATGGTCACTTTTGCAGTGATTACAAAGCTCACAACTATTAATAATGTTTGAAATTTCTTTCACATAGTTGGGATAATATTATTTTACTTTAAAACATTTTGCTACTTTTTCTATGCCTTGGTGAAGTCCACCTATATGAATTTCTATAACAATAGATTTTAAATCGGAAAATTCTAAGACATTTTCCAATTCTTTATTTGTTCTATAAACTCTATTTCTGTTACTACTTATCAAATTTTTATAAATATTTTGAAGCTTAAGAAAATCGTTATCATCTGGCATGTATAAAACAGTTTTATTCTTTAACAAATAGGTTTTAATTATTTCTTTTATATGTTCCTCGGTTAATTCTTTGTAGGTTATCAGTGCATGAGTATTATTAAAAATAGTTTTTCTTTGGTAACTGTTTTCATTTCCTCTTATCAGTTTAACTTGATTTTTAAGCAGGTTTAATGGGCTTTCTGTTATTTGTATATAACTTTCCCTGTCTTCTTGAGCTGAATGAATTGTTGCACAATCTGAGGCAATTTCATCTTCCTCAGCATTGCATTCCTCTATTTTAATGCGAGATAAAGCATCTGCAACGTGATTTTCCCTTCCCGCAATGTATTTTACGTCAAAGTCGTACTCATTGAGGCGAATCTCCCACCTTTGCAACTTGGCATTTGGCTCTTTTAAATTGTGTAACCATTGAAGTGGTCTATGATCGCTATTTATAGTAAACTTTCTACCATACAAATATTGTCTAAAATATTTAGTGGCCCAAACCATCGCTAACAGTTCTTTTTCTGTGGTAGAGTAGTGAAGCTCATGTTCGTTTAGAGTGCGGCTCGCAAAGCAAATGGGGTGGCTTTGTTGGCTTAACACTGCACCTAAGGCGACGTTAGAAGCATCTGTAGTCAGCGTAAATGGCTTTTCATAATTTGGATACACTAATATAGGATCTTCTGTAATCAGAATTTTAATGGTGTCAATTGCTTTTAGATATTCTTCGTCCTGCGCATTTATCCTATTACCTTTTTTTAAGCAGTTTGTAAGCGGTTTGGTAATCCTTGCAAAATTTCTAATGAATTTGCGATAAAACCCAGCCAAACCCAAGAACTGTTTGATTTCCTTTTCTGTTCGAGGTACAGGATAATTTAGTATCGCCTTAATTTTATTCGGGTTTGGCTTTATGCCTGAGGGAGTTACTACATGCCCCAAAAACTCTGTTTCATGTTTCAGAAACTCACACTTATCCAGCTGTACTTTAAGGTTAGCATCAGTCAATCTCTGGAAAACTTTGTCGAGTGATTCGATATGCTCCTGAAGTGACGTGCTAAATACCACAATATCGTCTAAGTAGACCATACAGTTTTACCCAATTAACCCTTCCAACACTGTACTCATCAGTCTTTGGAATGTGGCCGGAGCATTCTTCAGCCTAAATGGCATGCGCAAAAACTCATAATGCCCGCGTTGGGTAGAAAACGCAGTTTTCTTTCTGTCGGCTGGATCCATCTCAATTTGGTGGAAACGCTGCGCCAAATCCAAGGTGGAAAAATATATACATTTACCCAGCTTGTCTAGGATTTCATCCATGTTTGGGATCGGGTACCTATCATCTACGGTTATTGTATTTAAATTACGAAAATCGAAAACTATTCTCCATTTCTGTTTACCAGAGTGATCCGGTTTTTTAGGCACAACCCATGGCGGTGCAGAGTATGGAGAAGCACTATGGCATATTATCTTTTTATCAGCATTTCCATTATTTGCATATCTACTTGCGCTTTGTGCACTTCCGGATACCGGTAGGGTTTTACATAGATGGGGTCGTCATGAGCGGTTTTGACTTTATGTTTTATTTTGTGAGTGAAAGTTAGCTGTTCTCCTTCTTTATAAAAAATATGTTTAAATTTTTTCAGTAAGACATTGACCTGTTTACGTTCCTCGGCATTTAAGTGGCTCAATCTAAATTTTGTTTCATCGTTGTTATCATTTATAATATTTAAATTATTGTTAAAGTTTTCAAGGGAGTTATTGTTACTAAACATTGTATAAATCCTCCCAGCTAAATTGATTGTATTATTTTGCAGATTAATTTCCGAATTAAGTTTTTTAAGTATATCAAAACCTAAAAGTCCTTCGTATTTATCAGAAAAATTATACACATAAAACTTTAAATTATGCCTGGTAAATGCAATTGTTTCCTGGACTTTGTCTAGAACAACTTTTCCGGTTGGCGTTTTTAGAATAATTGGCTTTACCTTTGTAGATTCATTGCTTAGTATATACGGTTTAATTAGACTTACTGATCAACCCGTATCTATTAAAAATTTGATTTCTTTGCTATTTAATGTCAAAGTAGTATTACCGGATGGGACTCCCCGTGTATGAAAATTGTTGTTATTTAAAGTTTGATAAAGATTATTTCTTTCGGGTAAGGCGTAGTTGCCGAATCCATCTTTATTAAGTTTATCATTGCTAAAGTAATGTGAAGCTCGTGAATTTGTTTTAAGATCTCTTTTATATTCATAAGCGTCATTCTCTTTTAAAATTTTTATTGCCGATTTTACACTAGTTGCTAAGTTGGCGTTAATCAACGCAGTTAAATGGTTGGGTAACTCTCTTTTAAGAGTTTTTAAACTTAACTGTTCTAACTCATTTATCAAAAATGTCTTAGTTGAACTACTTTCTCTTTTTAATTTAATACTATCCTTAATTCTACAAATTTCATTATTGATTTCTTCACATAGAATACGTACGCTACATTTTAACTTTATGTTACTAACTTGCAATATAAGAGTAGAAATCGGAGTTTGCTCCCCGAATTCGTCAATTAAAAGTTCCCTTAATGTGGCCCAATCTGACGGCTGCTCCCTTCTCATGACGTCCAACGCCGCCCCTCGTAGAGTACGTAAAATGCAATTGAAGTAAAATGCTCGCTCTGCCGGTTGCGTTGGTACGACCTCAGGCATTATGGAGTCAACACTATCAACATACAGTGCTAAGTAATTTGTATCACCATTAAATGGCTGAATTAACTTAATATTTTGCATAACAAGATCTCTTTTTTGTTGTTCTTCAGCTATGTTTGTTGTTTTTGTATCAGCGTTAATATTTAAAATTCGTAAATACTCGTTCAAATTTTCTGTCTCTTTATATAAGTCCATCTAATACTCTTTTTGCAATTTTTATTTCTCATCGCATCAAAAAACAATAGCAACACAGTGCAAATGCAAATCAAATTATCAATGCTCAAAATAAGTAATTTTGTTGTTACTAATTATTGCAGTTTGCATCGCACGTATTTTTGTTTCTCAAGTCGGTCAATTACAACACTAACGACATTAAGAGAGAATGCACATATGTTGCACTATTTGTATTTGTTTCACTCAAAGCGAATATTAAATGTTTTGTTATATTTTTCGCTAAACTATGTGTTGTTGTTTTTATTTTCTTTCTCTCTTTCAGTTGCATTTAAACTTAGTGGTTTTGAGAGCTTTCCTTTCCAGCTCGGAAGTAAATCACCTGTTCTTCTTGTAAATGGACAGGTAGCCGCTCAATAGTATGTGAACGATGGAAGAGTTGGCGCTCATGAAGTCGCCACATTGCCTCTGGAGGACTAACATAGCGACAGTCTAAGAATGTATTAACTTCGTCTACATTTACTTCCCTTTGCCCGTCAGAGTTAATGCTCAATTTCAGTGAAGCATAGTCATGACCCTTATAAACGCATTTGTACAAATACTTAACAGATTTAATTGAGGAACAATGCTCGACATTAATGTGGGCCTGATATTTTCGACTTAGGTAAGAATCCAGATATTGTCGATTTCCTGATTTTCAGTAGTTGCTGTAACAGAATTCTAACGACGTCTGTAAAAAGGGTAACCATTTACGTTTATGTTTGTTTCACTTCGAAATTCTTTGGGGAACCCTTTACTACACTGACCGTCTTTCATGCAGGGGCTCTTTGGATTTAAAATACCGCATGGGCCGGACGTCATAGTTTGTTTTATAATTGTAAAAAGTTGCGGGTCTTCCTCATTATTTGGAAGCTCGGCAGAAATTAAGGAATCCACATCTTCAATTGAACGGAGCTTTTCGACTTCTCGAAGCATAAGAAGAATATGCGCCTGCGGTAGGCCTCTTTTTTGGAATTCGATTACACTAACATACGCAAGAACTACACCTAGTACGTGCTTTTTTAACAAATCGTCTAAAAGTGATTTGAGTTTTAAGTGAAATACTCTTGAGATTAAATCAGGCCTGTTTTTTGTCCTCTCATACGGCTTGAGTTCTGATGTTATTTCAATCCATTTAGGGTTGCAAGTAAATTTGAGGAAAATGTTTGGTTTGCCAAAGCGGGATACTTTACTCATAGCATCTTTATAATTTTGAAGCAAGTTTCTCGGACTACCAATAAACGAAGACGGAAGAATAACAGGAAGTCCTGTAGCTGCACTTCTTTGTTGAGCATCTGCATGAAGGAAATCCATTAACCCTTTATAGCTTTCAACTCTTAAATCTTTTTGATGCGACCTAATGTATGCGACTCTGGAGCCCTCCACTTTGACATAACTGTCTACAACGTATTGCTGAAATAATTTGCCTGAAGCTTTTATTATATTAAATTCACCTCTTATTGCTAAACGGTAACAATAATATTGCAATTGAGTAGTAACGGTTCGTATTGCAGTTGCGTGGATGTCGACATGTTGCATACCTGGTCTCCATCCTGCGTCTCCACAGGGAAAGAGAAAAGGATAGTACATTGGATCTGAATGGGGATTCAGATACGATATTTTACTAAGTGATCCAACTGACTTATAAGAAATTGCAAAGTCAAATATGACTGGTGGAACGCCATCTTGACCCAAAAAAACTGCCGCAACTTCAGATACAGTGGGTGCATAATATCTTCCGGGATGGAAAGCATTTTCCGTAGTAAATTGTATTTGCATATCAGCAATATTATTAGACATATCTTTGACACAATTGAATAAACTCGCATACGGATTATAGGCTATAAGCATTGTTTGTAGTTGGTTCATAAGAAATTGGCAACAACTCTTATTAACCTCTCGGTTTGTACGATACTGCAAAGCATCATCATTGTCTAAAATAAAGAGGCCAGCATATGAGTGTGTTTCGCCCTCAGGTGGTTGTAAAGCTCCAATTCTATGATATACTTGACCGTTTAGCTTGAAACAAAAGGGGCCCTTTTCCAGGGATGTTAATAAAGTTTACCTGAACTGATGCAAATGATAGAGCGTTGTTAAATTTTCTTACGTTTTCCAAATAGTTGTTTGTTACAGAATCATTGCGTTCGATTATAGTTTTAAGTCCTTCACATACAGAAATTTCTGACAAACTCCCCTTCCCTTTGTGACAATAAATTGAAGAACTTCTATCGCTAACTTCGCTGGCGAATAGTTTGGCCATACAAAATATACATTGTTGATCCATACGTCCAACGCTATGTGGTTCTTGAATGATTCCGAGGCGTGCGCAACAATAAGTTTTTGGAAGCTTTTCCTGTATTCTCCTAGAATTTGTGTCACTGCTTAACTTTAAAATATATGATGGTACCAAGTCACTCCTACGCTGGACTACCATTTAGCACTTTGTTCCTGTCGGCGGTTACGCATTGTTTGCCTTGCATGGGCTAGATGAATATTTCGTTGCTGACTTGGTCGACTTCTTCTACCTTCGTGACGTCTTCTTCGTTCATTTGAAGGATTTAACGTGGCCCTAGGCATTATAATCTAACAATATGAACAAAATGTGAACACATTTAATTCATGTAAAAATGCACATCTTAGAACTTACCAATTATGTATTTTATCACAGGTGTATAAAAAAGATTTTCAATTACGAATAAAATCAGCTACTCTTGTGAGACCACAAAACATTATACAAATATGCCTAAAGAGCTGTTTGAATTTCAATATTCAAGTGTAAAACTTGATGGCGCGCTCGCAGTGGGTGATATTCACCATATTCACCACTGCCTAATATTGTTCAGTCACAATAGCGTTGCAGTACGAATTGATTTTTTTGTGCATTCACAATCGCTCATTTTAAATAATTTATTTTTATTAAATACGCTTAAACAAAAGCACTCTGCTAATTAAAATATGGTTTTGCATGTAGAGCTAGCCCCCACCTTTAAAACGATACCTTATTTATTAATATTGGTTCCAACTGAGAGCAGAAAATTAGGAACTTACACAAAAAGACCTTACAGAAATAATATATATGATAATAGTAAAAGATAGAAAATAAAATAATGAAAAAAAATTTTTAAGTTAAACGGTTTTATTGAAAACAATACTTAAATAAAAAATAAATGTAAGGCGCGATAACCTCCGAAGAGATCTAAGGCCGAGCTTCTCTTCCAATTTGCGTCGTGGTCCTCTTGATTTTCCCTACAAATTGGCCGGACGGGACCTACGTGTTTTATGCCGACTCCGAACGGCATCTGCAAGGCAGATGAGTTTTCACTGAGAGCTTTTCATGGCAGAAATACACCCGGAGCGCTTGCCAAACAATGCCGAGGGGCGACCCCGCTTAGAAAAATTTTCTTCTAATTTAAAAACCTTATTTCTAAAATTTTGATGTTGCTTTGCCCGGGTGCGAACTCAGGGCATACGGTGTGGTAGGCGGAGCACGCTACCATCACACCACGGTGGCCGCCGAAAATAATACTTACATTAAGTAATAATAATACTAAAAGATAGAAAATAATTAGGTAGTTCATAGGTACTAGTCATCACACTCGTAATCAATCTAGGGCGCGTGAAAATTCTAAAAATGTGAGGCGTAGCATAACCTGATTAAGGCTCAGTTGGTCTTACTTATGACTATGAATAGAAATGTGACGCGTCCAACGCTTTTATTTAATTGCCTGATCAACGCCCTAGATTAGTGAGGAGTGTGATGACTATTACCTAGGACCTACCAAATTATTTTCTATCTTTTAATAATATTACTACTTAATATAAGTATTGTTTTCAATAAAACCGTTTAATTAAAATTTTTTTTAAATTATTTTATTTCAATTAAGAAAATATGTATCATAACAATAATAATGATTGTAATTGCTCAGGCAATTATTAAAAATACTCTTTTTTGAAATAAAACACCGGCATTCTGAGCATTCTGGAGGTAAACCGGCCATTAATTGTGACCTCATTTTTTGTTTATATAGGGTACATGTCCTGAAGTGAAATATGCATATTTTTTTTTTTCGGTTGAGACGTGGGATATAGAATTCCCGCTGGACCATGCAAATCATCAATTGCTTTTCGGCATGGAGTAATGTGGAGTGAAGGAATTTCAGAAATAGAGAGCAGAATTTTGAGTTGTCTGGAAGAATTATCGGATGACACTCATTATAATTCATGGCCGCGTAGGTGAGACGTCCTTTTACCAGTAGCAGACCTGAATCGTCCAACGAGGGATTGAGGGATAATAACGAGTTCTTTTTGTTAATGGGTTGTCTTGACGTTAATGTAGCTATCGTTTGGCCGAGGTATCTATGTTGAGCATTCGAAATGAGACGAATCTTTGCTCGATTTAGCTCCTCATTATTGAGAGTTGTGGTGAGGGGAATAGGCAATTTTTTGGCTTTATGGCATGAAAGCTACTACTCTAAGAGCTCTTGAGTAGGAGGAGAAGCGTTCTAAAATATCGGTACTTTCAGAGACTTGGAATGCCTCTATTTTCCTCTGTTCTGGAGAAGATGAGTGGTTTGGAGTATTTTCTGGCCAAAGAGTGGGTGGTTTTGTTAACCATTCAGGGCCTTGCCACAAGAGAGAGCTTTCAGCGATTTTCCCAGGGGTGGTTCCACGTGTTCCGAGGTCAGCTGGGTTGTCACCGCTTGATACATGTCGCCACCTTGGATTGCTCACGTTATTGATAATCTGCGACGTCCTGTTTGCGACATAAGTTTTCCAAATCCATGGTGGCTTTTCCAGCCAGGCGAGTACGATGGAGGAATCGGTCCATAGTGCTAGCTCATGACAGGGGAGGTCCAGTTGGGATAAAATCTGTTTCACCAGCTTTGAGAGAAGGACCGCGCCATAGAGTTCCAAACGTGGTAGTGAGACCGTTTGCAAAGGTGCAACTTTGCTTTTCGCCGCGAGTAGATGGCAGGTTATAATTTCGCCTTGTTGAACTCGTACATACACACATGCGCAGAAGGCCTTTTTTCGACGAATCTGAAAAGCCGTGGACTTGGATTGCGCTATCCGGGCTGAATTGTACCCAACGGGGTATTTTGATATCATTGATTGATGGGAGATTTTTGCGGAAAGAGTTCCATCTATCTAGAGAGTGAGGTCCGGGGAGCATATCGTTAGTGAACATATTTTGTTCGAGTTTTGAACTGTACCTCCGCCCATACCCTGTATTTTGAAGTGACTTTTTGTTGTTGGTAGACGAAGCAGCTTTTGTACACGAGAGGTTACAAAAGTTTTTCAGATCCTTGGTCTATGAGAGCTCTGATGTTAGTTATTTCTCCGTTATGCTGAACGGGAACCATTGCTGTGGGTAGTAGGGTTATTTCGCTACTACTCGAGAAATGTGAGAGAACGTTTCCATCATTGCTTTGAGATGCATGATGTGGATTTGTCGCTGCGGCCTGCTTTGAGGTGCTTGGCCTTTCTTCTTCGAAAGTCACGTGAGATGTGACGGAATTTTGTGTAGACTTTCTGTCGTTGTATTGCGTTTGGTGGTTTGCTGGGTAATGGAGAAGGGAGTGATGCCGCTTTTGGCAATACATGCAGGTGAAGCTGCTTTTACACTCTCTTTCAGAGTGAGAGTACGCCAAACAGTTTTTGCTGTAGTTGTTTTCTCTAACAAATTTGTTTCTATCTGCAACTGAGAGATCTTTAAATTTTGTGCAAGTCATCATGGAGTGATTGGAGTTGCATAGCTTACATGAGGCGTGGCGTTTTTGCTCGCTATGGAACGAATGAGACTTGTTCCGAGATTGGAATAGTTGATTGGTAGGAGTGGAGGAGCGGGACGTGAAACTAGGTTGAGTTGACTTAAGTTTATTTGGCCTGTAAGTGGTTAGCTGTTCGACCACTTCATAACGACTAGTGAGGAACTGGTCCATTTCGGGCCAGAGTGGTAATTCCTTTCGAGAATTTAGGGATTATTCCCATAATGCGAGCGATTCGTCTGGGAAATTTGAGGAGGCGAGATATATAAGCATTGGGTCCCAACTTTCTGTGGACACACCATTCGCTTTCAGAGTCGAAACATAATTATTTATTGTCGTCTGTATAATTTGAATTTTTTATCCATTTTCAGTACTAAATTATTAAACGGGGTTTTTATTTGATTGTCAACTACAATCCTGCGATTTTCGTAACGAGATTAGAGTGCATCCCACTTAAGTTGGAAATTAAAATCATTGAGAGCATAGTTGCTAATGAGAAGTAGTGCCTTTCCGCGAGTTTTGTTTCGAAGGTGAAATAATTTTTGAGCTTGGGATAATTGGGGGTGATTTATGTACACTGCAGTGAACATATCCCTATACGAAGGCCATTCTTCGTATCCTCCGTAGAAGATTTCCGTGTCGCATGCAGGTACTTTAAGGAAATTTTCAGTTGTTGAGGGGGCGGGTATTGGAATCTGCTCTGGCGTGTTCATCATCGCTTGAGTTTGAATATGTTTGAAGTTACTAAGAAGTTCGTTTATCCTGAGCTTTGTATGCAGTGCTCCGTCATTCGATGAGTCGTATTTTATTTGACATTGATTTCGGGTATCCTCTTCAAGGTAGCTTATTTGGAGGTTTTCACTAGTAGCGTGTACCAAAGCCATATATTTTTTGAGTTGATCAAGGTATGTTTTGAGTCCAGCCTCTTTATGATCATTTTCTCCTATGATCCACCACTTCTCACATAATTTGTTCAGCCTTGCGGTTTCGTATACAATTTTTTTGTAAAATAATGTGGCTTCTTCATCGTCAGCTTGGGACTTCGACCGGGTTCTTATGCCTGGTTGCTGAGCAACTGGTAGCTTATCTTCCTTTTCAGTGGGCATTGTGTTAAGTTTATTTATTTATTTATGCGTGAGGAATTAAATATGAGTTGAACAATTTTGTAGAAGTTTTTTATTATTTTCGGCCCACTGTGCGTTTGCTAGCTGTTATTCTATTCGCACTAGCAAATATTTTGTGGGAATATGTATGTGAATAAGTGGGTACCTCCAACTATGTAGATGTCTTTACCCGGTAGGGACTTGGGAAAAATACGGGGTGAACCGCGAATGTTCCTATTGGAAGCGATTTGGAAGTAGTTACCGACGATAACTAAACCGCTTTTTAGAATGTTAGAGTATACTAAGAAAATTTGGGGTGAGTTGCGATTGTACCCTTTAGGTTGAGTTGGAGTACAGTTGCGTGTATTTCACACTGGGTTTTATATACGTGTGAGTGAATGTAAGTAGATATATTAGAGCAGTATTATACTTAGCAAATTTTTGTGGGGTGTGCTCTTGCATGTGATATGGGGAAAATATATCAACATTAATATGAGTAGCTTCAATGTACGGTAAATAAAAAAGAGGTTTTTGATTTACCGATCAGGAAATTTGCTAAGTATGTATATACGTACGTATTTATATATAAGGAATAGGTTAGCGGATTTGGGGATACTTTGTGGAGAAATATGTGAATTTTTATATATGTAAAAAGGGGGTTAGAGAATTATTTTCGGTATATGAAACTAGAGATTTTCATATACACTTCGAAATCCGCTAAACCTCTTATGAACGTATGTGACTGATGGACTTACTTTGAAGTGGTTTCATACAAACCACTTTTTCTCCTTTGTGTCCTTTTCAAGTGTTCTACCTTGTATGTTGTTGTCTTCGTGATCGTTTGTGCCTGGTGCTGTTGTTGCGCTTTATACAGGTATACTGCTATCGTTGTAGGAAAAAGGGGATATGCGCGTAGCGTTAAGAACTAGTTTTCAATCAACATTTTTTTTTTTTTAGTTTTGAAACTATTTTTTCTGTTTAAATTGATTTTGTTTTTCTTTTGCGACCTCAAAGTGTATATATTTTTTTTTCTATAAATGCTTGCACTGTTTAAAAGAATTTATGCGCTATTTTTTTTTTTCGCGGCAGTCTAATGTATGTGCTTTTTATACCTTTCATGAAAATGAAATGGTATATTAATTTCGTCACGAAACCCAAAATCGTAAGTCCTTAAAGGAAAATAGATAGACCCATCATTAAGTATACCGAAATAATCAGAATGAAGAGCTGAGTTGATTTAGCCATGTCCGTCTGTCTGTCTGTCCGTCTGTCCGTCTGTCTGTTTGTATGCAAACTAGTCCCTCAATTTTTGAGATATCTTGATAAAATTTGGTGAGCAGGTGTATTTGGGTGTCCGATTAGACATTTGTCGGAACCGGCCGGATCGGACCACTATAGCATATATCTTCCATACAACCGCTTTTTCAGAAAAAGAGGATTTTTGTAATATCTTACTCAATTTAACAGATTGAAGCTTCAAACTTCACCATATACTTTCGTATATTGCACATATTGTTGCCTGAAAAAATTGATGAGATCGGTCGTATATATAGTATATATCCCCCACAACCGATTGTTCAGATTTATTTATTTATTTATTTATTTATTTATTTATTTATCGGTGGTATATATAGTATATATATGGTGGTATATATAGTATATATATAGTATATATATATTTTCGCAATTTTAGCCCCATTTTAACAGCTAGAAGCTTCAAATTTCACCGAACGCTTACGTATATGGCATAAGTACATTGTTGTCCGAAAAAATCATAGAGATCGGTTGTATATATAGTATATATCTTATACAACCGATTGTTCAATTTCTACCCCATTTTAACAGCTATAAGCTTCAAATTTCACCGATTGCTTACGTATATAGTATATATTGTTGTGTCAAAAAATCATAGAGATCGGTGATATATATAATATATATATGATGGTATATATCTAATATATATTATAAATGGCAATGTTTGGATGTGAAGATGTTTGTCCAGACGTTTGTCTTTGTGA
This sequence comes from Eurosta solidaginis, assembly GCF_040869045.1. Taxonomy (NCBI): domain Eukaryota; kingdom Metazoa; phylum Arthropoda; class Insecta; order Diptera; family Tephritidae; genus Eurosta; species Eurosta solidaginis. Next base: position 15,845,888 of record NC_090324.1, read on the forward strand.
CTCAATCACGCAAGAACGGCTGGACCGATTTGGACACATATAGCCAATAGTCTAGGAGGATCTACTTGCTATATATTTTTCAAAAGGGGGAGGTCCCCGCCCCCTAGGAACAGGTATAATTTAATTATTATATTTTTTAGTCTTTGCGACTGAATCACGCCAGAACGGCTACACGGATTTTGATGAAATTTGGGACACAGACAGTAGTCTACTAGCGAAATTTTTTTCGAACATGGTAAGAGGGGTGGGGGTCCCACGACCCCTTCGAGCAATTACTTTTTAATAATTTTTACACATTATAACTTTACGTATACTGGCCTTCACCAATATTACAGACTCAAGGGGTCAAATAAATCGAGGGCTTACAAAGTGAGCAGTGACACCCTCCGTCTCCCTCCCCCCTTCTCTCCACCTCTGGTGTAAAATCTATAAATTGTTATAACTCAAAATAAATTGTCTCCAAAATCAAGAGTTTTTGGTATCTGGCACATACAGATCGAGATCTAAACAATTTTGGAAAAACGATCAGTGGTCCTCTCCTTCTCCTCCCGCCATCCGCCCTCCTTCAATTGTTTTTATTAGCACGCTTTTATTAGCTTTACCTGTATGTTTCAATGTAACTCTTCATTCGCTCCAACGCGCCTGCTGCCTTATTAACATGTTTAGGGTCGTATCGAAACCCTTCCGGGTTCTGGATGGTTTTCGGGATCCGTCCAGGATCCCGCCGGGGTCATTTCGGGACTTTTTCGAGACTTTTTCGGGATTGTTTTGGGACCCTTCCGGGATCATTTCTGTATAGTTTTCGGGATCCGTCCGGGATTCCGTCGGGGTATTTTCGGGATCTTTTGCGTACCTTTGAGAGATAAATTCCTGATGGTTTCCGGGATAACTACGGGACCTTTCGGGGTTATTTTGGGTCCCCTCCGTAATCATTTCTGGATGGTTTTCGGGATCCGTCCGGGATCCCGTCAGGGTCATTTCAGGACTATTAGGGGATCATTTGAAGACCGTTCCGGCATCATTTCTGAATAGTTTTCGAGATTCGTCCGAGATCGCGACGGGGTCATTTCGGGATCATTTGGGGCACCTAGCGGCATCATTTCTGGATGGTTTTCGGTATCCGTCCGGGATCCCGTCGGGGTCATTTCGGGACTTTTTCGGGATCATTTGGGGTCCCTTCCGCCATCATTTGGGTATGGTTTTCGTGATCCGTCCGGGATCCCGTAGGGGTCATTTCGGGACTTTTTCGGGATCATTTGGGGTACCTTCCGGAATCATTTCTAGATGGTTTTCGGGATCCGTCCGGGATCCCGTCAGGGTCATTTCGGTACTATTTCGGGATCATTTGAGGTACCTTCCGGCACCATTTCTAGATGGTTTTCTGGATCCGTCCGGGATCCCGTCGGGGTAATTTCGGGACTTTTTCTCGACTAATACGGGCTCATTTGGGGACGCTTTCGGCATCATTTCTGGATGGTTTTCGGGATCCGTCCACGATCCCGTCTGGGTCATTTCGGGACTATTTCGGTATCATTTGGGGTACCTTCCGGCATCATTTCTAGATGGTTTTCGGGATCCGTCCGGGATCTCGTCGGGGTCATTTCGGTACTATTTCGCGATCATTTGAGGTACCTTTCGGCACCATTTCTAGATGGTTTTCGGGATCCATCCGGTATCCCGACGGGGTAATTTCGGGACTTTTTCTCGACTAATACGGGCTCATTTGGGGACGCTTTCGGCATCATTTCCGGATGGTTTTCGGGATCCGTCCAGGATCCCGTCTGGGTCATTTCGGGACTATTTCGGGATCATTTGGGCTACCTTCCGGCATCATTTCTAGATGGTTTTCGGGATCCGTCCGGGATCCCGTCGGGGTCATTTCGGTACTATTTCGCGATCATTTGAGGTACCTTTCGGCACCATTTCTAGATGGTTTTCGGGATCCATCCGGGATCCCGACGGGGTAATTTCGGGACTTTTTCTCGACTAATACGGGCTCATTTGGGGACGCTTTCGGCATCATTTCTGGATGGTTTTCGGGATCCGTCCAGGATCCCGTCTGGGTCATTTCGGGACTATTTCGGGATCATTTGGGTTACCTTCCGGCATCATTTCTAGATGGTTTTCGGGATCCGTCCGGGATCCCGTCAGGGTGATTTCAGGACTATTAGGGGATCATTTGAAGACCGTTCCGGCATCATTTCTGAATAGTTTTCGATATTCGTCCGAGATCGCGACGGGGTCATTTCGGGATCATTTGGGGCACCTAGCGGCATCATTTCTGGATGGTTTTCGGTATCCGTCCGGGATCCCGTCGGGGTCATTTCGGGACTTTTTCGGGATCATTTGGGGTCCCTTCCGTCATCATTTGTGTATGGTTTTCGTGATCCGTCCGGGATCCCGTAGGGGTCATTTCGGGACTTTTTCGGGATCATTTGGGGTACCTTCCGGAATCATTTCTAGATGGTATTCGGGATCCGTCCGGGATCCCGTCAGGGTCATTTCGGTACTATTTCGGGATCATTTGAGGTACCTTCCGGCACCATTTCTAGATGGTTTTCTGGATCCGTCCGGGATCCCGTCGGGGTAATTTCGGGACTTTTTCTCGACTAATACGGGCTCATTTGGGGACCCTTTCGGCATCATTTCTGGATGGTTTTCGGGATCCGTCCACGATCCCGTCTGGGTCATTTCGGGACTATTTCGGGATCATTTGGGGTACCTTCCGGCATCATTTCTAGATGGTTTTCGGGATCCGTCCGGGATCTCATCGGGGTCATTTCGGTACTATTTCGCGATCATTTGAGGTACCTTTCGGCACCATTTCTAGATGGTTTTCGGGATCCATCCGGGATCCCGACAGGGTAATTTCGGGAATTTTTCTCGACTAATACGGGCTCATTTGGGGACGCTTTCGGCATCATTTCTGGATGGTTTTCGGGATCCGTCCAGGATCCCGTCTGGGTCATTTCGGGACTATTTCGTGATCATTTGGGCTACCTTCCGGCATAATTTCTAGATGGTTTTCGGGATCCGTCCGGGATCCGGTCGGGGTCATTTCGGTACTATTTCGCGATCATTTGAGGTACCTTTCGGCACCATTTCTAGATGGTTTTCGGGATCCATCCGGGATCCCGACGGGGTCATTTCAGGACTTTTCTCGACTAATACGGGATCATTTGGGGACCCTTTCCGGCACCATTTCTAGATGGTTTTCGGGATCCGTCCGTGATCCCGTCAGGGTCATTTCAGGACTATTTCGGGATCCTTTGGGGTACCTTCCGGCATCATTTCTATATGGTTTTGAGGATCCGTCCGGGATCCCGTCGGGGTCATTTCGTGAATTTTTCTCGACTAAGACGGGGTTATTTATTTATTTATTTATTTGGGGACGCTTTCGGCATCATTTCTGGATGGTTTTCGGGATCCGTCCGGGATCCCGTCGGGGTTATTTCGGTACTATTTCGGGATCATTTGGGGTACCTTCCGGCATAATTTCTAGATGGTTTTCGGGATCCGTCCGGGATCCCGTCGGGGTCATTTCGGGACTATTTCGGGATCATTTGGGGTACCTTCCGGCATCATTTCTAGATGGTTTTCGGGATCCGTCCGGATGCCGTCAGAGTCATTTCGGGATCCTTTGGGGGTACCTTCCGGCATCATTTCGGGATGGTTTTGAGGATCCGTCCGGGATCCCGTCGGGGTAATTTCGGGAATTTTTCTCGACTAATACGGGATTATTTGGGGACGCTTTCGGCATCATTTCTGGATGGTTTTCGGGATCCGTCCGGGATCCTGCCAGCGTCATTTCGGGATTATTTCGGGATCATTTGGGGTACCTTCCAGCATCGTTTCTAGATGGCTTTCGGGATACGTCCGGGATCCCGTCGGGGTCATTTAGGGACTATTTCGGGATCATTTGGTGTCCCTTCCAGCATCGTTTCTAGATGGCTTTCGGGATACGTCCGGGATCCCGTCAGGGTCTTTTCGGGACTATTTCGGGATCATTTGGGGTACCTTCCGGCATAATTTCTAGATGGTTTTCGGGATCCGTCCGGGATCCCGTCGGGGTCATTTCGGGACTATTTCGGGATCATTTGGGGTACCTTCCAGCATCGTTTCTAGATGGCTTTCGGGATACGTCCGGGATCCCGTCGGGGTCATTTAGGGACTATTTCGGGATCATTTGGTGTGTCCCTTCCAGCATCATTTCTAGATGGTTTTCGGGATCCGTCCGGGATCCCGTCAGGGTCTTTTCGGGACTATTTCGGGATCATTTGGGGGTACCTTCCGGCATCGTTTCTGGATAGTTTTCGGGATCCATCCGGGATCCCGACGGGGCATTGCATGACTTTTTCTCGACTAATACGGGATCATTTGGGGACCCTTTCGGCATTATTTCTAGATGCTTTTCGGGATCCGTTAGGAATCCCGTCGGGGTCATTTCGGGACTTTTCGGGACTAATACGGGATAATTAGGGGAGCTTTTTCGGCATCATTTCTGGATGGTTTTCGGGATCCGTACGGGATCCTGCCAGCGTCATTTCGGGATTATTTCTGGATCATTTGGGGTACCTTCCGGCATCATTTCTGTATGGTATTCGGGATCATTTGGGGTCCCTTCCGGCATAATTTCTGGATGGTTTTAGGTCATTTCGGAACTATTAGGTGATCATTTGAGGACATTTCCGGCATCATTTCTGGATAGTTTTCGGGATCCTTTCGGGGTCCAGTCAGGGTCATTTCGGGACTTTTTCGGGATCATTTAGAGATGGCTTTCAGGATTCGTCCGGGAACCCGTCAGGGTAATTTCTGAACTTTTCCGAGACTATTTCGGGATAATTTTGGGACCTTCCCAAGATCATTTCTGGATGGATTTTGGGATCAGTCCGGGATGCCGTCAGGGTCATTTTGGTATTAGGTGATCATTTGAGGACCTTTCCGGCATCGCTTCTGGATGGTTTTCGGTATCCGTCCAGGATCCCGTCTGGGTCATTTCGGGACTATTTCGGGATCATTTGGGTTACCTTCCGGCAGCATTTCTAGATGGTTTTCGGGATCCGTCCGCGATAGCGTTGGGGTCATTTCGTAGCTTTTTCTGGATAATTTCTGGATCATTTGGGATCCTATCAGGTTATCAGCTCATTTAGTTCTTTTTTTACTCAATTACAAAAATAAAATGCATTAGACAGAAAACAAAATTTTAAACAGATAATAAGCAGGCTAACGCGAATAGCCCATATATTTAAAATTTTCCTTGCGGACGGGGCCGCGGGTAAAGGCTGGTTGGCAAAGTTTGGATGTGAATATGTTTGTCCAGACATTTGTCTTTGTGGCTCAATCACGCAAGAACGGCTGGACCGATTTGGATGAAATTTTGTACACATATAGCCAATAGTCTAGAAGGATCTACTAGCCATATATTTTTCAAAAGAGGGGAGGTCCCCGCCCCTTAGGAACAGTTATAATTTAATTATTATATTTTTTAGTCTTTACGACTGAATCACGCCAGAACGGCTACACGGATTTTGATGAAATTTGGGACACAGACAGTAGTCTAATAGCGAAATTTTTTTTCGAACATGGTAAGAGGGGGTGGGGGTCCCATGACCCCTTCGAGCAATTACTTTTTAATAGTTTTTACACATTATAACTTTACGTATACTGGCCTTCACCAATATTAGAGACTCAAGGGGTCAAATAAGTCGTTGGCTTACAAAGTGAGCAGTGACACCCTCCTTCTCCCCCCCCCCCCACCCCCCCCCCCCCCTTCTCCCCACCTCTGGTGTAAAATCTATAAATTGTTATAACTCAAAATAAATTTTCTCCAAAATCAAGAGTTTTTGGTATCTGGCACATACAGATCCATATCTAAACGATTTTGGAAAAACGATCAGTGGTCCTCTCCTTCTCCTCCCGCCATCCGCCCTCCTTCAGTTGTTTTTATTAGCACGCTTTTATTAGCTTTACCTGTATGTTTCAATGTAACTCTTCATTCGCTCCAACGCGCCTGCTGCCTTATTAACATGGTTAGGGTCGTATCGAAACCCTTCCGGGATCATTTCTGGATGGTTTTCGGGATCCGTCCAGGATCCCGCCGGGGTCATTTCGGGACTTTTTCGAGACTTTTTCGGGATTGTTTTGGGACCCTTCCGGGATCATTTCTGTATAATTTTCGGGATCCGTCCGGGATTCCGTCGGGGTATTTTCGGGATCTTTTGCGTACCTTTGAGAGATAAATTCCTGATGGTTTCCGGGATAACTACGGGACCTTTCGGGGTTATTTTGGGTCCCCTCCGTAATCATTTCTGGATGGTTTTCGGGATCCGTCCGGGATCCCGTCAGGGTCATTTCAGGACTATTAGGGGATCATTTGAAGACCGTTCCGGCATCATTTCTGAATAGTTTTCGAGATTCGTCCGAGATCGCGACGGGGTCATTTCGGGATCATTTGGGGCACCTAGCGGCATCATTTCTGGATGGTTTTCGGTATCCGTCCGGGATCCCGTCGGGGTCATTTCGGGACTTTTTCGGGATCATTTGGGGTCCCTTCCGCCATCATTTGTGTATGGTTTTCGTGATCCGTCCGGGATCCCGTAGGGGTCATTTCGGGACTTTTTCGGGATCATTTGGGGTACCTTCCGGAATCATTTCTAGATGGTTTTCGGGACCCGTCCGGGATCCCGTCAGGGTCATTTCGGTACTATTTCGGGATCATTTGAGGTACCTTCCGGCACCATTTCTAGACGGTTTTCTGGATCCGTCCGGGATCCCGTCGGCGTAATTTCGGGACTTTTTCTCGACTAATACGGGCTCATTTGGGGACGCTTTCGGCATCATTTCTGGATGGTTTTCGGGATCCGTCCGCGATCCCGTCTGGGTCATTTCGGGACTATTTCGGGATCATTTGGGGTACCTTCCGGCATCATTTCTAGATGGTTTTCGGGATCCGTCCGGGATCTTGTCGGCGTCATTTCGGTACTATTTCGCGATCATTTGAGGTACCTTTCGGCACCATTTCTAGATGGTTTTCGGGATCCATCTGGGATCCCGACGGGGTAATTTCGGGACTTTTTCTCGACTAATACGGGCTCATTTGGGGACGCTTTCGGCACCATTTCTGGATGGTTTTCGGGATCCGTCCAGGATCCCGTCTGGGTCATTTCGGGACTATTTCGGGATCATTTGGGTTACCTTCCGGCAGCATTTCTAGATGGTTTTCGGGATCCGTCCGGGATCCCGTCAGGGTCATTTCAGGAATATTAGGGGATCATTTGAAGACCGTTCCGGCATCATTTCTGAATAGTTTTCGAGATTCGTCCGAGATCGCGACGGGGTCATTTCGGGATCATTTGGGGCACCTAGCGGCATCATTTCTGGATGGTTTTCGGTATCCGTCCGGGATCCCGTCGGGGTCATTTCGGGACTTTTTCGGGATCATTTGGGGTCCCTTCCGCCATCATTTGTGTATGGTTTTCGTGATCCGTCCGGGATCCCGTAGGGGTCATTTCGGGACTTTTTCGGGATCATTTGGGGTACCTTCCGGAATCATTTCTAGATGGTTTTCGGGATCCGTCCGGGATCCCGTCAGGGTCATTTCGGTACTATTTCGGGATCATTTGAGGTACCTTCCGGCACCATTTCTAGATGGTTTTCTGGATCCGTCCGGGATCCCGTCGGGGTAATTTCGGGACTTTTTCTCGACTAATACGGGCTCATTTGGGGACGCTTTCGGCATCATTTCTGGATGGTTTTCGGGATCCGTCCACGATCCCGTCTGGGTCATTTCGGGACTATTTCGGGATCATTTGGGGTACCTTCCGGCATCATTTCTAGATGGTTTTCGGGATCCGTCCGGGATCTCGTCGGGGTCATTTCGGTACTATTTCGCGATCATTTGAGGTACCTTTCGGCACCATTTCTAGATGGTTTTCGGGATCCATCCGGGATCCCGACGGGGTAATTTCGGGACTTTTTCTCGACTAATACGGGCTCATTTGGGGACGCTTTCGGCATCATTTCTGGATGGTTTTCGGGATCCGTCCGTGATCCCGTCAGGGTCATTTCAGGACTATTTCGGGATCATTTGGGGTACCTTTCGGCATCATTTCTATATGGTTTTGAGGATCCGTCCGGGATCCCGTCGGGGTCATTTCGTGAGTTTTTCTCGACTAAGACGGGGTTATTTGGGGACGCTTTCGGCATCATTTCTGGATGGTTATCGGGATCCGTCCGGGATCCCGTCGGGATTATTTCGGTACTATTTCGGGATCATTTGGGGTACCTTCCGGCATCATTTCTAGATGGTTTTCGGGATCCGTCCGGGATCCCGTCGGGGTCATTTCGGGACTATTTCGGGATCATTTGGGGTACCTTCCGGCATCATTTCTAGATGGTTTTCGGGATCCGTCCGGGATCCCGTCAGAGTCATTTCGGGACTATTTCGGGATCATTTGGGGTACCTTCCGTCATCGTTTCTAGATGGCTTTCGGGATACGTCCGGGATCCCGTCGGGGTCATTTAGGAACTATTTCGGGATCATTTGGGGTACCTTCCAGCATCATTTCTAGATGTTTTTCGGGATCCGTCCGGGATCCCGTCAGGGTCTTTTCGGGACTATTTCGGGATCATTTGGGGTACCTTCCAGCATCATTTCTAGATGGTTTTCGGGATCCGTCCGGGATCCCGTCAGGGTCATTTCGGGACTATTTCGGGATCATTTGGGGTACCTTCCAGCATCATTTCTAGATAGTTTTCGGGATCCGTCCGGGATCCCGTCAGGGTCATTTCAGCACTATTATTGGATCATTTGAAGACCGTTCCGCTATCATTTCTGGATATTTTTCGGAATCCGTCTGGGATCCCGTGGTGGTCATTTCAGGGCTTTTTCGGCACTAATACGGGATCATTTTGTGACCCTTCCGGAATCATTTTGGTATGGTTTTCGCGATCCGTCGTGGATCCCCTAGGGATGGTTTTCGGGATCTGTCCGCGATAAGATAACTTGATAAGCAGGCTAACGTGAATAGCCCATATATTTAATTTTCTCCTTGCGGACGGGGCCGCGGGTAAAGGCTAGTAGTATATATAGTATATATATTTTTTTTTTGCGATTTCGGCCCCATTTTAACAGCTAGAAGCCTCAAATTTTACCAAATGCTTACGTGTATAGCATGTATTGATGCCTGAAAAAATCATTGAGATCGGGTGTTTACATAGTATATATCTCATACAACCGATTGTTCAGATAAGAAACTTTGCGCAATTTCTGACCCGCTTTAACAGCTAGAAGCTTCAAATTTCACCAAATGCTTACGTATATAGCATATATTGTTGCCTGAAAAAATCATAGAGATCGGTGGTATATATATTATATACTTCATACAACCTGTCATTTTTGCCCCTTTTTTACGGACAGAAGCTTCAAAATTCATCAAGTTTCATCAAATAGTTACGCTTGCTTCATGTATTTTTAAAATACGTGATTCGTAGTCGTAGTTTTTACATGCAGACCACAAAAATGTGAAGCTTTGCATCCTCACACAAAGTACCTACCTATTTTTTTATTTTTTATTTATCTTAAAAATTGTTTAGATATGTTCAAATTTCACCAAATGTTTACGTGTATAGCATATATTGTTGTCTGAAAAAATCATAGAGACCCGGACGGATCCCGAAATGATGCCGAAAGGGTTCCCAAATGATCCCGTATTAGTCGCGAAAAAGTCCCGAAATGACCCCGAAGGGATTCCGGACGGATCCCGAAAACCATCCAGAAATAATGCCGGAATAGCCCCCAAATGATCCCGAAAAATTCCCCAAATTACCTCGACGAGATCCCGGACGGATCCCGAAAACCATCCAGAAATGATGCCGGAAGAGCCCCAAATGACTCCGACGAGATCCGGGATGGATCCCGAAAACCATCCAGAAATGATGCCGAAAGGGTTCCCAAATGATCCCGTATTAGTCGCGAAAAAGTCCCGAAAGTACCCCGACGGGATCCCGGACGGATCCCGAAAACCATCCATAAATGATGCCGGAAGGGTCCCCAAATGATCGCCAAATAATCCCGAGATGATTCCGGAATAGTCCCGAAAAAGTCCCGAAATGACCCTGATGGGGCCCCGAAATGATCGCAAAAACTATCCAGAAATGATGCCGGAAAGGTCCTTAAATGATCTCCTAATAGTTCCGAAAAGACCCTGACGAGATCCCGAACGGATCCCGACAACTATCCAGAAATGATACCGAAAGGTCCCGCAAATTATCCCGTATTATTCGAGAAAAAGTCCCGAAATGACCCCGACGGGATGCCGGACGAATCCCAAAAACCATCCAGAAATGATGCCGGAAGGGACCCCAAATGATCCAGAAAAAGTCCCGCAATTATTCCGACGGGATCCTGATAGGATACCGAAAACCATCCAGAAGTGATGCCGGAAAGGTCCTCAAATGATCACCTAATAGTCCCAAAATGACCCTGACGGCATCCTGGACATATCCCGAAATCCATCCAAAAATGATTTTGGGAGGGTCCCAAAATGATCCCGAAATAGTCTCGGAAAAGTCCAGAAATTACCCTGACGGGTTCCCGGATGAATCCTGAAAGCCATCCTTAAATGATCCCGAAACAGTCCCGAAATGACCCTGACGGGATCCCGAAAGGATTCCGAAAACTATCCAGAAATGATGCCGGAAAGGTCTCCAAATGATCCCCTAATAGTCCCGAAATGACCGTGACGGGATCCCGAACGAATCCCGACAACTATCCAGAAATGATTACCATGTTCGAAAAAAATTTCGCTAGTAGACTACTGTCTGTGTCCCAAATTTCATCAAAATCCGTCTAGCCGTTCTGGCGTGATTCAGTCGCAAAGACCAAAAAATATAATAATTAAATTATAACTGTTCCTAGGGGGCGGGGACCTCCCCCCTTTTAAAAAATATATAGCTAGTAGATCCTTCTAGACTATTGGCTATATGTGTACAAAATTTCATCCAAATCGGTCCAGCCGTTCTTGCGTGATTGAGTCACAAAGACAAACGTCTGGACAAACATCTTTACATCCAAACTTTGCCATTTATAATATACTAGCCTTTACCCGCGGCCCCGTCCGCAAGGAGAAAATGAAATATATGGGCTATTCACGTTAGCCTGCTTTTCAAGTTATCTGTTTAAAAAAATGTGTCTGTCTAATGCATTTTATTTGCAAATAAAATAATGTGCTGATAACCTGATAGGATCCCCGAATGATCCCGAAGTTATCCAGAAAAAGCCACGAAATGCCCCCGACGATATCGGGGACGGATCCCGAAAACCGTCCAGAAATGCCCCGGAAGGGTCTCCAAAAGTTCCCGGAATAGTCCCAAAAAACCCGAAATGACGACGACACAATTCTAGACTTATCCAGAGAACCACACAGAAATGATCCCTGAAGGATACAAAAATGGTGCCGAAATAGTCCCGGAAAAGTTCATAAATGACCCTGACGGGCTCCCGTACGGATCTCAAAAACCATCCAGAAAATACACAGGAAGGGTTCCCAAATTATCCTGACATAGTCCAGAAAAATTTCCGAAATGACCCCGAGGGGATCCACGACGGATCGCGAAAACCATACACAAATGATCCCGGAAGGGTCTTTTCGGGACTATTTCGGGATCATTTGGGGTACCTTCCAGCATCATTTCTAGATGGTTTTCGGGATCCGTCCGGGATCCCGTCAGGGTCATTTCGGGACTATTTCGGGATCATTTGGGGTACCTTCCAGCATCATTTCTAGATAGTTTTCGGGATCCGTCCGGGATCCCGTCAGGGTCATTTCAGCACTATTAGGGGATCATTTGAAGACCGTTCCGCTATCATTTCTGGATATTTTTCGGAATCCGTCTGGGATCCCGTGGTGGTCATTTCAGGGCTTTTTCGGCACTAATACGGGATCATTTTGTGACCCTTCCGGAATCATTTCTGTATGGTTTTCGCGATCCGTCGTGGATCCCCTAGGGATGGTTTTCGGGATCTGTCCGCGATAGCGTCGGGGTCATTTCGTGGATTTTTCTGGATAATTTCGGGATCATTTGGGGATCCTATCAGGTTATCAGCTCATTTAGTCCTTTTTTTACTCAATTACAAAAATAAAATTCATTAGACAGAAACATTTTTTTAAACAGATAACTTGATAAGCAGGCTAACGTGAATAGCCCATATATTTAATTTTCTCCTTGCGGACGGGGCCGCGGGTAAAGGCTAGTAGTATATATAGTATATATATTTTTTTTTTGCGATTTCGGCCCCATTTTAACAGCTAGAAGCCTCAAATTTTACCAAATGCTTACGTGTATAGCATATATTGATGTCTGAAAAAATCATTGAGATCGGGTGTATACATAGTATATATCTCATACAACCGATTGTTCAGATAAGAAACTTTGCGCAATTTCTGACCCGCTTTAACAGCTAGAAGCTTCAAATTTCACCAAATGCTTACGTATATAGCATATATTGTTGCCTGAAAAAATCATAGAGATCGGTGGTATATATATTATATACTTCATACAACCTGTCATTTTTGCCACTTTTTTACGGACAGAAGCTTCAAAATTCATCAAGTTTCATCAAATAGTTACGTTTGCTTTATATATTTTTAAAATACGTGATTCGTAGTCGTATTTTTTACATGCAGACCACAAAAACGTGAAGCTTTGCATCCTCACACAAAGTACCTACCTATTTTTTTATTTTTTATTTATCTTAAAAATTGTTTAGATATGTTCAAATTTCACCAAATGTTTACGTGTATAGCATATATTGTTGTCTGAAAAAATCATAGAGACCCGGACGGATCCCGAAATGATGCCGAAAGGGTTCCCAAATGATCCCGTATTAGTCGCGAAAAAGTCCCGAAATGACCCCGAAGGGATTCCGGACGGATCCCGAAAACCATCCAGAAATAATGCCGGAATAGCCCCCAAATGATCCCGAAAAATTCCCCAAATGACCTCGACGAGATCCCGGACGGATCCCGAAAACCATCCAGAAATGATGCCGGAAGAGCCCCAAATGACTCCGACGAGATCCGGGATGGATCCCGAAAACCATCCAGAAATGATGCCGAAAGGGTTCCCAAATGATCCCGTATTAGTCGCGAAAAAGTCCCGAAAGTACCCCGACGGGATCCCGGACGGATCCCGAAAACCATCCATAAATGATGCCGGAAGGGTCCCCAAATGATCGCCAAATAATCCCGAGATGATTCCGGAATAGTCCCGAAAAAGTCCCGAAATGACCCTGATGGGGCCCCGAAATGATCGCAAAAACTATCCAGAAATGATGCCGGAAAGGTCCTCAAATGATCTCCTAATAGTTCCGAAAAGACCCTGACGAGATCCCGAACGGATCCCGACAACTATCCAGAAATGATACCGAAAGGTCCCGCAAATTATCCCGTATTATTCGAGAAAAAGTCCCGAAATGACCCCGACGGGATGCCGGACGAATCCCAAAAACCATCCAGAAATGATGCCGGAAGGGACCCCAAATGATCCAGAAAAAGTCCCGCAATTATTCCGACGGGATCCTGATCGGATACCGAAAACCGTCCAGAAGTGATGCCGGAAAGGTCCTCAAATGATCACCTAATAGTCCCAAAATGACCCTGACGGCATCCTGGACATATCCCGAAATCCATCCAGAAATGATTTTGGGAGGGTCCCAAAATGATCCCGAAATAGTCTCGGAAAAGTCCAGAAATTACCCTGACGGGTTCCCGGACGAATCCTGAAAGCCATCCTTAAATGATCCCGAAACAGTCCCGAAATGACCCTGACGGGATCCCGAAAGGATTCCGAAAACTATCCAGAAATGATGCCGGAAAGGTCCTCAAATGATCACCTAATAGTCCCAAAATGACCCTGATGGCATCCTGGACATATCCCGAAATCCATCCAGAAATGATGCCGGAAGGGTCCCCAAATGATCGCCAAATAATCCCGAGATGATTCCGGAATAGTCCCGAAAAAGTCCCGAAATGACCCTGACGGGATCCCGAAAGGATTCCGAAAACTATCCAGAAATGATGCCGGAAAGGTCTCCAAATGATCCCCTAATAGTCCCGAAATGACCGTGACGGGATCCCGAACGGATCCCGACAACTATCCAGAAATGATTACCATGTTCGAAAAAAATTTCGCTAGTAGACTACTGTCTGTGTCCCAAATTTCATCAAAATCCGTCTAGCCGTTCTGGCGTGATTCAGTCGCAAAGACCAAAAAATATAATAATTAAATTATAACTGTTCCTAGGGGGCGGGGACCTCCCCCCTTTTGAAAAATATATATCTAGTAGATCCTTCTAGACTATTGGCTATATGTGTACAAAATTTCATCCAAATCGGTCCAGCCGTTCTTGCGTGATTGAGTCACAAAGACAAACGTCTGGACAAACATCTTCACATCCAAACTTTGCCATTTATAATATACTAGCCTTTACCCGCGGCCCCTTCCGCAAGGAGAAAATGAAATATATGGGCTATTCACGTTAGCCTGCTTTTCAAGTTATCTGTTTAAAAAAATGTGTCTGTCTAATGCATTTTATTTGCAAATAAAATAATGTGTTGATAACCTGATAGGATCCCCGAATGATCCCGAAGTTATCCAGAAAAAGCCACGAAATGGCCCCGACGATATCGCGGACGGATCCCGAAAACCGTCCAGAAATGCCCCGGAAGGGTCTCCAAAAGTTTCCGGAATAGTCCCAAAAAACCCGAAATGACGACGACACAATTCTAGACTTATCCAGAGAACCACACAGAAATGAAAGGTACAAAAATGGTCCCGAAATAGTCCCGGAAAAGTTCATAAATGACCCTGACGGGCTACCGTACGGATCTCAAAAACCATCCAGAAAATATCCAGGAAGGGTTCCCAAATTATCGTGACATAGTCCAGAAAAATTTCCGAAATGACCCCGAGGGGATCCACGACGGATCGCAAAAACCATACACAAATGATCCCGGAAGGGTCCCAAAACTATTCCGAAAAAGTTACAAAAATATCTCGAACTGAGTTCTACAGAAATGACCTCGGAAGGGTCCCCAAATGATCCCAAAATGGTCCCGAAATAACCCTGATGGACCCGGCAAACCATCAAGAAATGGTGCCGGAAGGGTCCCCAAATGATCCCGAAATAATACAGAAAAAGTAATGAAATGGCCCCTAAAAGGTTCCCAAATGATCCCGAAATAGTCCCGAAAAAGTTCCGAAATTGCTCCGATGGGTTCCCGTATAGATCCCGAAAACTATCCAGAAATGATGCCGGAAAGGTCCTCAAATAATCCCCCTAACAATCCCGAAATGACCCTGACGGGATCCCGTACGGATCCCGAAAATCATCCAGAAATGATGCCGAAAGGGTCCCCAAATGATCCGAAATATGTAGTCCCGAAATGACCCCGACGGGATCCCAAAAACTATCCAGAAATGATGCCAGAAAGGTCTCCAAATGATCGCCTAATAGTCCCGAAATGACCCTGATGGGATCCCGGACGGATCCCGAAAACCATCCAGAAATGATGCCGAAAGGGTCCCCAAATGATCCGAAATAGTCCCGAAATGACCCCGACGGGATCCCAAAAACTATCCAGAAATGATGCCAGAAAGGTCCCCAAATGTTCGCCTAATAGTCCCGAAATGACCCTGATGGGATCACGGACGGATCCCGAAAACCATCCAGAAATGATGCCGAAAGGGTCCCCAAATGATCCCGAAAAAGTCGTGAAATGTCCCCGACGGGATCCCGAACGAATCCCGAAAAATATTCAGAAATGATTCCGGAAAGGTCCCTAAACGATCCCCTAATAGTCCCGGAACGTCCCTGACGAGATCCCGGGCGGATCCCGAAATCATCCAGAAATGATGCCGAAAGGGTCCCCAAATGATCCCGTATAAGTCGAGAAAAAGTCCCGAAATGCCCCGACGGGATCCCGGACGGATCCCGAAAACCATCTAGGAATGATGCCGGAAAATACCCCAGATGATCCCGAAATAGCCCCGAAAAAGTCCCGAAATTACCCCGTCGTGATCCCGGACGGATCCCGAAAACTATCAAAAAATGATGTCGGAAAGGTCCACAAATGATCCCAAAATAGCCCCGAAAAAGTCCCGAAATGACCCCGACGGAATCTCGGACGGATCCCGAAAACCATCTAGAAATGATGCCGGAAAATACCCAAAATGATCCCGAAATTACCCCTATGGGTTCCCGTACAGATCCCGAAAACTATCCAGAAATGATGCCGGAAAGGTCCTCAAATGATCCGCCTAATAGTCCCGAAATGACCCTGACATCAAGATATGATGCCGGAAGGCACCCCAAATGATCCCGAAAAAGTCCCGAAATGACCCCGTCGGGATGCCGAACGGATACAGAAAACCATCCAGAAATGATGTCGGAAATGTCCTCAAAAGATCACCTAATAGTCCCGAAATGACCCTGACGGGATCCCCGACGCATCCCGAAAACCAGCCAGAAATGATGCCGGAAAGGTCCTCAAATGATCCCCTAATATTCCCGAAATTACCCTGACGGGATCCCGGACGGATCCCGAAAACCATCCAGAAATGATGTTGAAAGGATCCCAAATGATCTCGAAAAAGTCCCGAAATGATCCCGACGGGATCCCGGACGGATACCGAAAACCATCCAGAAATGATGCCGGTAGGTACCCCAAACGATCCAGAAATAGTCCCGAAATTACCCCGTCGGGATCCCGTACAGATCCCGAAAACTATCCAGAAATGATGTCGGAAAGGTCCCCAAATGATCCCGTATTAGTCGTGAAAAAGTCCCGAAATTACCCCTACGGGATCCCGGACGGATCTCGAAAACCATCCATAAATGATGCCGGAAGGGTCCCCAAATGATCGCCAAATAATCCCGAGATGATTCCGGAATAGTCCCGAAAAAGTCCCGAAATGACCCTGATGGGGCCCCGAAATGATCGCAAAAACTATCCAGAAATGATGCCGGAAAGGTCCTCAAATGATCTCCTAATAGTTCCGAAAAGACCCTGACGAGATCCCGAACGGATCCCGACAACTATCCAGAAATGATACCGAAAGGTCCCGCAAATTATCCCGTATTATTCGAGAAAAAGTCCCGAAATGACCCCGACCGGATGCCGGACGAATCCCAAAAACCATCCAGAAATGATGCCGGAAGGGACCCCAAATGATCCCGAAAAAGTCCCGCAATTATTCCGACGGGATCCTGATCGGATACCGAAAACGATCCAGAAGTGATGCCGGAAAGGTCCTCAAATGATCACCTAATAGTCCCAAAATGACCCTGACGGCATCCTGGACATATCCCGAAATCCATCCAGAAATGATTTTGGGAGGGTCCCAAAATGATCCCGAAATAGTCTCGGAAAAGTCCAGAAATTACCCTGACGGGTTCCCGGACGAATCCTGAAAGCCATCCTTAAATGATCCCGAAACAGTCCCGAAATGACCCTGACGGGATCCCGAAAGGATTCCGAAAACTATCCAGAAATGATGCCGGAAAGGTCTCCAAATGATCCCCTAATAGTCCCGAAATGACCGTGACGGGATCCCGAACGGATCCCGACAACTATCCAGAAATGATTACCATGTTCGAAAAAAATTTCGCTAGTAGACTACTGTCTGTGTCCCAAATTTCATCAAAATCCGTCTAGCCGTTCTGGCGTGATTCAGTCGCAAAGACCAAAAAATATAATAATTAAATTATAACTGTTCCTAGGGGGCGGGGACCTCCCCCCTTTTGAAAAATATATAGCTAGTAGATCCTTCTAGACTATTGGCTATATGTGTACAAAATTTCATCCAAATCGGTCCAGCCGTTCTTGCGTGATTGAGTCACAAAGACAAACGTCTGGACAAACATCTTCACATCCAAACTTTGCCATTTATAATATACTAGCCTTTACCCGCGGCCCCGTCCGCAAGGAGAAAATGAAATATATGGGCTATTCACGTTAGCCTGCTTTTCAAGTTATCTGTTTAAAAAAATGTGTCTGTCTAATGCATTTTATTTGCAAATAAAATAATGTGCTGATAACCTGATAGGATCCCCGAATGATCCCGAAGTTATCCAGAAAAAGCCACAAAATGGCCCCGACGATATCGCGGACGGATCCCGAAAACCGTCCAGAAATGCCCGGAAGGGTCTCCAAAAGTTCCCGGAATAGTCCCAAAAAACCCGAAATGACGACGACACAATTCTAGACTTATCCAGAGAACCACACAGAAATGATCCCTGAAGGGTACAAAAATGGTCCCGAAATAGTCCCGGAAAAGTTCATAAATGACCCTGACGGGCTACCGTACGGATCTCAAAAACCATCCAGAAAATATCCAGGAAGGGTTCCCAAATTATCGTGACATAGTCCAGAAAAATTTCCGAAATGACCCCGAGGGGATCCACGACGGATCGCGAAAACCATACACAAATGATCCCGGAAGGGTCCCAAAACTATTCCGAAAAAGTTACAAAAATATCTCGAACTGAGTTCTACAGAAATGACCTCGGAAGGGTCCCCAAATGATCCCAAAATGGTCCCGAAATGACCCTGATGGACCCGGCAAACCATCAAGAAATGGTGCCGGAAGGGTCCCCAAATGATCCCGAAATAATACAGAAAAAGTAATGAAATGGCCCCTGAAAGGTTCCCAAATGATCCCGAAATAGTCCCGAAAAAGTTCCGAAATTGCTCCGATGGGTTCCCGTATAGATCCCGAAAACTATCCAGAAATGATGCCGGAAAGGTCCTCAAATAATCCCCCTAACAATCCCGAAATGACCCTGACGGGATCCCGAAAATCATCCAGAAATGATGCCGAAAGGGTCCCCAAATGATCCGAAATATGTAGTCCCCGAAATGACCCCGACGGGATCCCAAAAACTATCCAGAAATGATGCCAGAAAGGTCTCCAAATGATCGCCTAATAGTCCCGAAATGACCCTGATGGGATCCCGGACGGATCCCGAAAACCATCCAGAAATGATGCCGAAAGGGTCCCCAAATGATCCGAAATAGTCCCGAAATGACCCCGACGGGATCCCAAAAACTATCCAGAAATGATGCCAGAAAGGTCCCTAAATGTTCGCCTAATAGTCCCGAAATGACCCTGATGGGATCACGGACGGATCCCGAAAACCATCCAGAAATGATGCCGAAAGGGTCCCCAAATGATCCCGAAAAAGTCGTGAAATGTCCCCGACGGGATCCCGAACGAATCCCGAAAAATATTCAGAAATGATTCCGGAAAGGTCCCTAAACGATCCCCTAATAGTCCCGGAACGTCCCTGACGAGATCCCGGGCGGATCCCGAAATCATCCAGAAATGATGCCGAAAGGGTCCCCAAATGATCCCGTATAAGTCGAGAAAAAGTCCCGAAATGCCCCGACGGGATCCCGGACGGATCCCGAAAACCATCTAGGAATGATGCCGGAAAATACCCCAGATGATCCCGAAATAGCCCCGAAAAAGTCCCGAAATTACCCCGTCGTGATCCCGGACGGATCCCGAAAACTATCAAAAAATGATGTCGGAAAGGTCCACAAATGATCCCAAAATAGCCCCGAAAAAGTCCCGAAATGACCCCGACGGAATCTCGGACGGATCCCGAAAACCATCTAGAAATGATGCCGGAAAATACCCAAAATGATCCCGAAATTACCCCTATGGGTTCCCGTACAGATCCCGAAAACTATCCAGAAATGATGCCGGAAAGGTCCTCAAATGATCCGCCTAATAGTCCCGAAATGACCCTGACATCAAGATATGATGCCGGAAGGCACCCCAAATGATCCCGAAAAAGTCCTGAAATGACCCCGTCGGGATGCCGAACGGATACAGAAAACCATCCAGAAATGATGTCGGAAATGTCCTCAAAAGATCACCTAATAGTCCCGAAATGACCCTGACGGGATCCCCGACGCATCCCGAAAACCAGCCAGAAATGATGCCGGAAAGGTCTTCAAATGATCCCCTAATATTCCCGAAATTACCCTGACGGGATCCCGGACGGATCCCGAAGACCATCCAGAAATGATGTTGAAAGGATCCCAAATGATCTCGAAAAAGTCCCGAAATGATCCCGACGGGATCCCGGACGGATACCGAAAACCATCCAGAAATGATGCCGGTAGGTACCCCAAACGATCCCGAAATAGTCCCGAAATTACCCCGTCGGGATCCCGGATGGATCCAGAAAACTATCCAGAAATGATGTCGGAAAGGTCCCCAAATGAACCCGTATTAGTCGAGAAAAAGTCCCGAAATTACCCCTACGGGATCCCGGACGGATCCCGAAAACCATCTAGAAATGATACCGGAAGGTACCCCAAATGAACCCGAAAGAATCCCGAAAACCATCTAGAAATGATGCCGGAAGGTACCCCAAATGATCCCGGAATAGTCCCGAAATTACACCGACGGAATCCCGGGCGGATCCCGAAAATGTCCAGAAATTATGCCGGAAATTATCCCACGGATCCCCAAAACCATATAGAAATGATGAAGAAAGGTACTCCAAATGATTCCGAAAAAGTCCTGAAATGACCCCGACGGGATCTCGGACAGATCCCGAAAACCATACAGAAATGATGCTGAAGGGATCCCAAAAGAATGATGGTGGAAGGGACCCCAAATGATCCCGAAAAAGTCCCGAAATGACCCCGACGGGATCCCCGACCGATACCGAAAACAATCCAGAAATGATGCCGGAAGGTACCCCAAACGATCCCGAAATAATCCCGAAATGACCCCGTCGGGATCCCGGACGGATCCCGAAAACCATCCAGAAATGATGCCGAAAGGGCCCCCAAATGATCCCGTATTAGTCGAGAAAAAGTCCCGAAATGACCCCGAAGGGATCCCGGACGGATCTCGAAAACCATCCAGAAATGATGGTGGAAGGGACCCCAAATGATCCCGAAAAAGTCCCGAAATGACCCCGACGGGATCCCGGACGGATCCAGAAAACTATCCAGAAATGATGCCGGAAATGTCCTCAAATGATCTCCTAATATTCCCGAAATGACCCTGACGGGATCCCGGACGGATCCCGAAAACCATCCAGAAATGATGCCGAAAGGGCCCCCAAATGATCCCGTATTAGTCGAGAAAAAGTCCCGAAATGACCCCGAAGGGATCCCGGACGGATCTCGAAAACCATCCAGAAATGATGGTGGAAGGGACCCCAAATGATCCCGAAAAAGTCCCGAAATGACCCCGACGGGATCCCGGACGGATCCAGAAAACTATCCAGAAATGATGCCGGAAATGTCCTCAAATGATCTCCTAATATTCCCGAAATGACCCTGACGGGATCCCGGACGGATCCCGAAAACTATTCAGAAATGATGCCGAAAGGGTCCCCAAATGATCCTGTATTAGTCGAGAAAAAGTTCCGAAATGACCCCGAAGGGATCCCGGACGGATCCCGAAAACCATCCAGAAATGATGGTGGAAGGGACCCCAAATGATCCCGAAATGGCACCGACGGGATCCCGGACGGATCCCGAACACCATCCAGAAATGATTACGGAAGGGACCTAAAAGGACCCCGAAAAGTCCCGAAATGACCCTGACGGGATCCCGGACGGATCCCGAAAACCATCCAGAAATGATGCCGAAAGGGCCCCAAATGATCTCGTATTAGTCGAGAAAAAGTCCCGAAATGACCCCGAAGGGATCCCGGACGGATCCCGAACACCATCCAGAAATGATTACGGAAGGGACCCAAAAGGACCCCGAAAAGTCCCGAAATGACCCCGAGTGGATCCCGGACAGATCCAGAAAACTATCCAGAAATGATTCCGGAAATGACCTCAAATGATCTCCTAATATTCCCGAAATGACCCTGACGGGATTCCGGACGGATCCCGAAAACCATCCAGAAATCATGCTGGAAGGTACACCAAACAATCCCGAAATAATCCCGAAATGACACCGTCGGGTTCCCGGACGGATCTAGAAAACTATCCAGAAATGATGCCGGAAAAGTCCTCAAATGATCTCCTAATATTCCCGAAATGACCCTGACGGGATCCCGGACGGATCCCGAAAACCATTCAGAAATGATGCCGAAAGGGTCCCCAAATGATCCCGTATTAGTCGAGAAAAAGTCCCGAAATGACCCCAACTGGATCCCGGACGGATCCAGAAAACTATCCAGAAATGATGCCGGAAATGTCCTCAAATGTTCTCCTAATATTCCCGAAATGACCCTGACGGGATCCCGGACGGATCCCGAAAACCACCCAGAAATGATGCCGAAAGGGTCCTCAAATTATCCCGTATTAGTCGAGAAAAAGTCCCGAAATGACCCCGACTGGATCCCGGACGTATCCAGAAAACTATCCAGAAATGATGCCGGAAATGTCCTCAAATGATCTCCTAATATTCCCGAAATGACCCTGACGGGATCCCGGACGGATCCCGAAAACCATCCAGAAATGATGCCGAAAGGGTCCCCAAATGATCCCGTATTAGTCGAGAAAAAGTCGCGAAATGACCCCGAAGGGATCCCGGACGGATCCCGAAAACCATCCAGAAATGATGGTGGAAGGGACCCCAAATGATCCCGAAATGGCCCCGACGGGATCCCGGACGGATCCCGAAACCATCCAGAAATGATTACTTAAGGGACCCAAAATGACCCCGAAAAAGTTCCGAAATGACCGCGGCGGGATCCCGGACGGATCCCGAAAACCATCCAGAAATGATCCCTGCAGGCTTTCGATATGACCCTAACGGGATTACAAATAAGGTGAAGCTAATTATAAAACCATGATAATAAGGAAGCAGGCGTGTTGGAGCGAATGAAGAGTTAGATAGAAACATACAGGCTAATAAAAGCGTGCTAATAAAAACAATTGATGGAGGGCGGATGGCGGGAGGAGAAGGAGAGGACCACTGATCGTTTTTCCAAAATTGTTTAGATCTCGATCTGTATGTGCCAGATACCAAAAACTATTGTTTTTGGAGAAAATTTATATTGAGTTATAACAATTTATAGATTTTACACCAGGGGTTGGGAGAGGGGGGGAGGTCCCCCAGCGGGTTAGGGGGGGTCAGAATATACCCGCGGTAGGTATGCCTGTCGTAAGAGGCGACTAAAATACCAGATTCAAGGGGCTGTGTAGCGCAACCCTGCAGGTTGCCAGCGCAACATATAGCTTCTCCAAACCCAATTGTCAACGTCACCTAACCGCGGCGAATCCTGTTTCACTAACAGACGAGGCTCTGGTGACCCTAAGCTCCTTATGGAACTTTGGGTTGGGGAGGGAGGGGATGGCCTGAAGTTTTAATGTGGCCACATAAATCGTTCCCGAGATGGTCGGGCCAGCACCTTAATGGTGCTGTGGTACCGGAGCGTACCGGATCTGTATCCAGACCATCACATCGATAACACTCCCCAAAGCCTTCGGGGAGCAACCTTATCGCTACAACAACAACAACAACACAGAAGGGGGGAGGGGGGCACGGAGGGTGTCACTGCTCATTTTGTAAGCCCCCGACTTATTTGACCTATTGAGTTGTAATATTGGTGAAGGTCAGTAAAGGTAAAATTATAATGTGTAAAAATTATTAAAAAGTAATTGTTTGAAGGGGTCGTGGCATCCCCACCCCCCTTTCCATGCTCGAAAAAAATTTCGCTTGTAGACTGTTGTCTGTGTACCAAATTTCATCAAAATCCGTGTAGACGTTCTGGCGTGATTCAGTCACAAAGACGAAAAAATACAATAGTTAAATTTTAACTGTTCCTAGGGGGCGGGCACCTCCCCCCTTTTCAAAAAAATATAGCTAGTAGATCCTTCTAGACTATTGGCTATATGTGTGCAAAATTTCATCCAAATCGGCCCTGCCGTTCTTGCGTGATTGAGTCACAAAGACAAACGTCTGGACAAACATCCAAACATCTTAACATCCAAACTTTGCCATTTATAATATATATTAGATAGATATTAGACTAGCCTTTACCCGCGGCCCCGTTCGCAAGGAGAAATTTAAATATATGGGCTATTCGCGTTAGCCTGCTTATCAAGTTATCTGTTTAAAATTTTGTTTTCTGTCTAATGCATTTTATTTTTGTAATTGAGTAAAAAAAAGAACTAAATGAGCTGATAACCTGATAGGATCCCAAATGATCCCGAAATTATCCAGAAAAAGCTACGAAATGACCCCCACGCTATCGCGGACGGATCCCGAAAACCATCCAGAAATGCCCCGAAAGGGTCTCCAAAAGTTCCCGGAATAGTCCCAAAAAACCCGAAATGACAACGACACGATTCTAGACGTATCCAGAGAACCACAGAGAAATGATCCCTGAAGGTGTTCCAAAATGATCCCGAAAAGGTTCCGAAATGACCCTGACGGGCTCCCGGGCGGATCTCAAAAACCATCAAGAAAATATCCAGGAAGGGTCCCTAAATTATCCCGACATAATACAGAAAAAGTCACAGAACGACCCCTAGAGGATCCCCAAATGATCCCGTATTAGTCCCGAAAAGGTCCCGAAATAACCCCGACGGGATCCCGGACAAATCCCGAAAACCATCCAGAAATAATGCAGGAAGGGATCCCAAATGATACCGAAAAAGTCCCGCATTGATTCCGACGGGATCCCGAACGGATACCGAAAATCATCCAGAAGTGATGCTGGAAAGGTCCTCAAATGATCACCTAATAGTCCCGAAATTACCCTTAAGGGGTCCTGGACGGTTCCCGTAAACCATCCAGGAATGATCCCGATATAGTCCCGAAATGACCCTGACGGGATCTCGAACGCATCCCTAAAGGACCCTGAAGGGATCCCGGAGAGATCCCGAAATCCATCCAGAAATGATCTTGGGAGGGACCCCAAATGATCCCGAAAAAGTCCCGCAATGATTCCGACGGGATCCTGAACGGATACCGAAAACCATCGAGAAGTGATGCCGGAAAGGTCCTCAAATGATCACCTAATACCAAAACGACCCTGACGGCATCCCGAAATCCATCCAGAAATGATCTCGGGAAGGTCCCAAATGATCCCGAAATAGTCTCGGAAAAGTCCAGAAATTATCCTGACGGGTTCCCGGACGAATCCTGAAAGCCATCCTTAAATGATCCCGAAAAAGTCCCGAAATGATCGTGACGGGACCCCGAAAGGATCCCGAAAACTATCCAGAAATGATGCCGGAAAGGTCCTCAAATGATCTCCTAATAGTTCCGAAAAGACCCTGATAGGATCCCGAACGGATCCCGACAACTATCTAGAAATGATGCCCAAAGGGCCCTCAAATGATCCCGTATTAGTCGAGAAAAAGTCCCGAAATGACCCCGACGGGATGCCGGACGAATCCCAAAAACCATCCAGAAATGATACCGGAAGGGACCCCAAATGATCCCGAAAAAGTCCCGCAATGATTCCGACGGGATCCTGAACGGATACCGAAAACCATGCAGAAGTGATGCCGGAAAGGTCCTCAAATGATCACCTAATAGTCCCAAAATGACCCTGACGGCATCCCGGACAGATCCCGAAATCAATAGCTTTGGATAAGTCCAGAAATTACCCTGACGGGATCCCGGACGAATCCTGGAAACCAATCTTAAATGTTGCCGAAAAAGTCCCGAAATGACCCTGATGGGGCCCCGAAAGGATAGCGAGAACTATCCAGAAATGATGCCGGAAAGGTCCTCAAATGATCTCCTAATAGTTCCGAAAAGAACCTGACGAGATCCCGAACGGATCCCGACAACTATCCAGAAATGATACCGAAAGGGCCCGCAAATTATCCCGTATTATTCGAGAAAAAGTTCCGAAATGACCCCGACGGGATGCCGGACGAATCCCAAAAACCATCCAGAAATGATGCCGGAAGGGACCCCAAATGATCCCGAAAAAGTCCCGTAATTATTCCGACGGGATCCTGAACGGATACCGAAAACCATGCAGAAGTGATGCCGGAAAGGTCCTTAAATGATCACCTAATAGTCCCAAAATGACCCTGACGGCATCCTGGACAGATCCCGAAATCCATCCAGAAATGATTTTGGGAGGGTCCCAAAATGATCCCGAAATAGTCTCGGAAAAGTTCAGAAATTACCCTGACGGGTTCCCGGACGAATCCTGAAAGCCATCCTTAAATGATCCCGAAAAAGTCCCGAAATGACCTCGTCGGCATCCCGGACGGATCCCGAAAATTATCCAGAAATGATGCCGGAAAGGTCCCCAAATGATCCCCTAATAGTCCCGAAATTACCCTGATGGGATCCCGGACGGATCCCGAAAACTATCCAGAAATGATGCCGAAAGGGTTCCCAAATGATCCCGTATTAGTCGCGAAAAAGTCCCGAAATGACCTCGACGGGATTCCGGACGGATCCCGACAACTATCCAGAAATGATGCCGAAAGGGTCTGCAAATGATCCCGTATTAGTCGAGAAAAAGTCCCGAAATGACGGGATCCCGGACGAATCCCAAAAACCATCCAGAAATGATGCCGGTAGGTATCCTAAATGATCCGGAAATAGTCCCGAAATGACCTCGTCGGCATCCCGGACGGATCCCGAAAATTATCCAGAAATGATGCCGGAAAGGTCCCCAAATGATCCCCTAATAGTCCCGAAATTACCCTGATGGGATCCCGGACGGATCCCGAAAACTATCCAGAAATGATGCCGAAAGGGTTCCCAAATGATCCCGTATTAGTCGCGAAAAAGTCCCGAAATGACCCCGACGGGATTCCGGACGGATCCCGAAAACCATCCAGAAATAATGCCGGAAGAGCCCCCAAATGATCCCGAAAAATTCCCCAAATGACCCCGAGGAGATCCCGGACGGATCCCGAAAACCATCCAGAAATGATGCCGGAAGAGCCCCCAAATGATCCCGAAAAAGTCCCCAAATGACTCCGACGAGATCCGGGACGGATCCCGAAAAACATCCAGAAATGATGCCTAAAGGGACTCAAAATAACCCCGGAAAAGTCCCGAAATGATCCCGGCAGCCATCAAGAATTTATCTCTGGAAGGTACGCAAATGATCCCGAAAGTACCCCGACAGGATCCCGGACGGATCCCGAAAACTATCCAGAAATGATGCCGGAAGGGTCCCCAAATGATCGCGAAATAATCCCGAAATGATTCCGGAATAGTCCCGAAAATGTCCCAAAATAAGCCCGACGGATCCCGAAAACTATACAGAAATGATCCCGGAAGGGGCCCAAAATGATCCCGAAATAGTCCCGAAATTACCCCGGCGGGATCCCGGACCGATCCCGAAAACCATCCAGAAATGAATGTGCCAGATACCAAAAACTATTGATTTAGGAGAAAATGTATATTGAGTTATAACAATTTATAGATTTTACACCAGAGAGGGAGAAAAAGGAGGGGCGGAGGGTGTCACTGCTTACTTTGTAAGCCCTCGACTTATTTGACCCCATGAATCTGTGATATTGGTGAAGGCCAGTATACGTAAAGTTATAATGTGTAAAAATTATTAAAAAGTAATTGCTCGAAGAGGACGTGGGACCCTCACCCCCCTTTCCATGTTCGTAAAAAATTTCGCCAGTAGACTATTGTCTCCGTCCCAAATTTCATCAAAATCCGTGTAGCCGTTCTGGCGTGATTCAGTCGCAAAGACGAAAAAATATAATAATTAAATTATAACTGTTCCTAGGGGGCGGGGACCACGCCCCTATTCAAAAATATATAGCTAGTAGATCCTTCTAGACTATTGGCTATATGTGTGCAAAATTTCATCCAACTCGGTCCAGCCGTTCTTGCGTGATTGAGTCACAAAGACAAACGTCTGGACAAACATCCAAACATCCAAACATCTAAAAATCCAAACATCCAAACTTTCCCATTTATAATATATATTAGATTAGATTAGATATTAGATACTTCATACAAACTGTCATTTTTGCCCCTTTTTTACCGATAGAAGCTTCAAAATTCATCAAGTTTCATCAAATGGTTACGTTTGTTTCATATATTTTTGAAATACGTGATTCGTAGTCGTAGTTTTTACATGCAGACCACAAAAAACGTGAAGCTTTGCATCCTCACACAAAGTACCTACCTATTTTTATACCTTTCATGAAAATGAAATGGTATATTAATTTCGTCACGAAACCCAAAACTGTAAGTCCTTAAAGGAAAATAGATAGACCCACCATTAAGTATACCGAAATAATCAGAATGAAGAGCTGAGTTGATTTAGACATGTCCGTCTGTCTGTCTGTCCGTCTGTCCGTCTGTCTGTTTGTATGCAAACTAGTCCCTCAATTTTTGAGATATCTTGATAAAATTTGGTGAGAAGGTGTATTTGGGTGTCCGATTAGACATTTGTCGGAACTGGCCCGATCGGACCACTA